>NC_063362.1:8424744-8457567 GCF_021869965.1 Rhincodon typus
CTCTGATGCTGCCTGGCCTGCTGTGTTCATCCAGCTCTACACCTTGTTATCTGACCCTGACTTCTCTGCTCAAGTGCTGGAGTAGACTTCACACATCTCCAGGTTACAGTCCACCAGGTTTATTTGAAATCACAAGCTTTCGGAACCTGATGAAGGAGCAGCGTTCCAAAAGCTTGCGTTTTCACACAAACCTATTGGACTATAACCTGATGACGTGTGACTTCTGACTTTGTCCACCCCAGTCCAACACCGGCACCTCCAATTTAGGAGCAGAGATGTGATTCTGGAGTAAGTGTGTTACCAACAAGCCATGGGGTCAGCAAGCATGGGAGTGTGTATTGTGGCCTGTGGTCAGCTAGACTGCTCATACTTAGTACACTGGCTAATACAGGAGACTGAAAGGATGTCTATGGGGTGCCTGTAAATCTGTATATATGGGGGTACAGTCAGCTGTTTCTGAAGATGTTGGGGTTCGGGGAGAAAATATCATGGGAAACCGACTGTGAGGGATGGGAATTGGGGGGGGGGGGGTCAATGTGAGTTTATAAATCTAAGTGCGCAGTTTGAGGTCTTCCCAATGGTATTCAAAAGGCACTTCTGCAATGAGCCTGGGAACAGACTCGATATTTCCTGTTCACTGTGAGAGGATCTGATCAACATCAGACTTTACAACTCACAGAGAGTGAAGTAGCAATATCCTGTGTACCACATCATAAACAGACTTCCCTCCAACTTTGGCTGGACCCCATTTCCGACATGCTGATGTGTATCCAGGATGATCAGTCTCTGTTGAGGGGTTGGCCAGGGAGAGAGTGTGAGGTTTGCCAGAATTATTTAGTTGAATGTTTCCATTTGTCCAGGCAACAGTAAGTGGACATCTCTCTCAGGCGACACACTTTAATCTCTTTGTCGATGCTGTTTTCCTTTAAAACATAAGAAAACAACCAAACTAGCAGAGACCTCTCTCTCTCTCTCTCTGTCTCTCTCCCTCTGTCTCATTCTCCAGTTACAGCGCATCTTTATTTGCCAATTTCAGGCCTGTTTAATTTGTTTGGGAAGCTGGGGAAGGGACTAGAGGATCTTAGAAAGATAGAGAGAGAGAGCTGGAGCAATTTAGGGAGAGAATTCCTGTCATCGACTGAAAGCCCTGCCATCAGTGAAGGAATCTAAGAGGCCGGAGTTGGAGGAACATAAAGCTTTGAAAGGGTTGTTGGAAGCTCTAGCCTAAGACAGGATTAAGGCAGTGGAGACAATTGAACACAAGGATTTCAGATTTGAGGTGCTGCGAACTAGAACCCAAGCCTGGTCAGTGAACACTGGAATACTAGATGAACAGAACTTGGTGTGAACTAGGTACAGTAGGAGAAATTTGGGAGTATTCAAGGTTATTAAGAGGTGGAGACAAGACAGCAACTCCGAGAGCAGTGGGACACACAAATGTGGCATTAACAGAAGTGTTTATGGGCTATGCCAATGACAGAGATCGGCGATAATATGGAGGTAGAGGTAAATGGTGATGGAGATGAGCTGGGCTCGGAAACACAGCTCAGATTCAGGCGGACCCTGGTGGTGTGCACAGTCTCATTCCGTCTGTAATCAGTGAAGTGCCTTGGAAGTGCAGTTTGTGATGGGGGCTGAATACATTGGCTTCAGTTTTCTCGGTGTTCCATTACTTTTCATCTGGCACTGGATGTCGGACCAATACTGTGACACATCAGAGGTAGCAGAAGGGTCAAGGGATTTGGCAGTGAGGCTGTCACCTAAGTACAGTGTAGTGCTTTTGAAGTCTAGCCCTGAGGGACAGCATGCATATACCAGACTTTTCAACTCATTCAGAAGTAGGCCATTGAATGTGGAGACTTCAGGATAAGATACAGACATGATGGGCTGAATAGTCTCCTGTGCTGTCTGATTTCATGGCGGAGGAATCGAAAACCCATATCAAAATAAGTGGGTTGTTTGTCAGCCTGACAGCATGTCCCTTCCGCCCATACCTAGAGTTAATTGTTCTGACTATGGTCAAGTAGCACAGGAAACACTGAAATCTAGGAGCAAACCATTGGTTATCAGGTCATGTGGGTGGGGATTCCACTTCAAACACTGCTGATTGTGCTGGGGTAATAGTCACATAAGCCCTTTCCTTTCAAAGCAAACGTGGGGATTATTTCAGCTCAGCTAATGCAAAAGGTAGGAGCAAGAGTAAGCCATTCGGCCCTTCGAGCCTGCTCTGCCATTCAAAACGATCATGGATGATCATCCAACTCAGTCCCCCTGTTCCTGCTTTCACCCCGTAACCTTCGATCGCTTTAACCCTAGTATCTGAGGATCCTACATGAGGCCACTCTTCCCTCCTGTGGGTGGCTGACATGTGAATGCAGTTGCAAAGGTTTGAATGAATTATGCAGAATGCCTCCTGGTTGCCGGGCGACAAGCTCAAGAGAAGACATCAGCAGCATTTTTTTACATCACTGCTTTGGCATCTTTCCCAAGTCAAGCCCACACAGCCCCACTATCCATAGCTAAACTGCCCTGAGAACATGGGCTGGGTTAACAAATTGTCGATGCCGCTGCCGGGAGTGAACAAGGTAGGGTTCACTCCTGTGCTGGGCCTAGCAGCCACAGAAACTCAATAAGAACATGATGGAGAAAGGGAGAGGAAGAGGGGGTGAGATGCTGATTGAAATACCCACCTGGTTCACTAATGTCCTTTAGAGAAGGAAATTGCTGACTTTACCTGGTCTGGTCTGCACGGGACTCCAGACCTACATCAATGTAGTTTACTGGGGGCAGAGTCCTTGTGTATATTTAGGGCTGAGTTAGATAGCTTCTTAATCAGGAGGGGAATCAAGGGTTATGGGGATAGGGCATGAAGGTGTGGAGTGTCAGATGGGCCATGATCCTATTGAATGGCAATGCAAGCCCAAGGGGCTGAAGGGCTACTGCTGTCTTGTGGACTCTTAACTGCCCTCTGGGTAATAAATGCTAGCCTGGCCAGAGACACTGTCATCTCATGAATAAATAACAAAAAAAGTTGGGTGGGACAAGGGCTCGTAGGGGCTAGTACAAAACAGTTGGGTTGAATGGCCAGTTTCTGTGCTGTAAAATTCCAGGCAATTCTAAGATGTGAATGACTCCTTGTTGCAAGAAAAAAAAAGTCCGTTTGATTATTCTAGGGGCCTCACTGATATAAACACGCTTATGTGTAATTGAAGGGTTAAATCTGTCTGGCCTGACAATGAGAGGCATGAACGTCCTGTTAGTATGTTTATGGGAGCGGGCGTGTGGGAGAGTACAGAGGCAAGTGCGTTCCTCTTTAATCTATTCTATCCCTGTCAAGTTGAGTGTAGTGAGTTAAGCCATGAATGATGACCTTGACAAGGAACTGTGGATGACTTACACTTGCCAGGAATTAAAAGCACCTTCTCTTTCTGCGTACACTTTAAGCAGGGGTTAAGAAGCAGCCGTCAGATTTGGCTGATGCCCAGAGGCTAGACAACTTGGCAAGAAGACTGTGGGAACCAAGGGGGCGACACCCAAATGTCATCACAGCTGCAAAACTGCTGAGCATAAAAGGCTAATTACAGAAAAATGTACCTCTGGGCCTTTCTGTGGTGCAAACAGAGAGTTGCTTTTAGATACATGTGCCAGCAGTGTGCAGCCTTAAGTCAGTCCTGTAACATGTAGCGCAGGGATCCCCATTTAAATCCAATCACAGGATTTCGAAACAAAGCTTTTTTTTTGCTGTATGCTTTCATATATATATGTGTGTGTGTGTGTGTGTGTGTATATAAAAAGAATTAGGCAAACAGAACCAATGGAAAAGCTTTTTTATAAGTTAGGCAGCTGTTGTTACAATCTGTAATTCATGAGAAAGCGTCCAGCTTACATTTTCTTCTGGAAATAGTACCCAGTAGGTGTGGATATCTGAAAAACAGCTTCCCTTCTCAAAATAATAAAACAAAACACAACATAAATTAAGGGAGGCTTCTGAGCTGTGGCCACCTGGCTCCAGCACAATATCCTCCTGCACAGATGAGTTTGTAGATCATTTATTATACATTCAGAAAGGTGGCGAATTTACACTGTGTGATTTCTTTCTTAAGATTTATGCCTTTATGTTTTTCTGCAGTCTTTCGAGCTGAAAGAGCAGTTCACTCGGTTCTCCCCCTTCTGGGTGGTCACTCCTCCTCCCTTCCTCTCCCAAGGGTGGTGACTCGTGCTGGGGTAATGTTCCACAGACCTCAACAGTACTCCACCCCAACTTGCTGCTCCTCATGTGGCAGTAATGGCAGGCAAGTTACTCAACTCCAGCAGATTGCACTCGCTGCTCCGGCCCAGTCATCCAATATTTACAAGCATGTACCTCCCAGCACGGGTCAGTGGATAGTGATTAGGAGTGGGAAGTCTGCAGGACACTATTGTATTTCACTGTCTTCCATGGGTCAGCGCAGTTAAACCCCACAGCACTACCTTCATCACTGTCCTGGCTGAAAAGAGCTGACTGAGAACAGACAGGGTCTGAGGGAAGGATGGAACTTGCATTTATATAGCACCGTTTGCATCCTCAGGATGCCACAAAATGCAATGCAGTCAACAATGGGGAAGAGGTTTCTTTTAATTTCAAAATAAACTTTATTCATAAAAAGTATTTTTATATGCATAACATAAATGCAGTTCTGTTCTGTACAATAGCATATCAAGGAAACTTCGGGGAGGAAACGTCCTAGTGGTATTATCGCTGTACTGTTAATCCAGAGACCCAAATAACATTCTAGGGACTTGGGTTCGAATCCCACCACAGCAAAGGGTGGAATTTGAATTCAATAAATATCTGGAATTAAGAGTCTAATGATGACTGTGAATTCATTGTCAATTGTTGGGGAAAAACCCATCTGGTTCACTAATATCCTTTAGGGAAGGAAACTGCCATCCTTACCTGGTCTGGCCTACATGTGACTCCAAACCCACAGCAATGTGGTTGACTCTTAACAACCCTCTGGGCAATTAGGGACGGGCAATAAATACTGTCTAACCAGTGATGCCCTCATCCTGTTAATGAACAAAGAAAAAAAAATGTGTTCTGAGGAAGGGCCACTCAACCTGAAACGTTAACTTTGGTTTCTCTCCACAGATGCTGCCAGACCCACTGAATGTTTTCAGCGAATTCAGTTGTTGAAACAAACATTGGAGTTTGACTCTCTCCAGACAAACCTCTTACTTGAACCTGACTATATTTACACGCATTTGAGGTGCCAGGAGGGTCCGATAACTGAACAAGGAGCTAACCCCGACCAAGTGTTGCAGACTGGCACTTCCAAGTTCCAGAACCAGGTGATGAGGGAGGCACTAAAGCTTGGGGCAGCCGCTGTCAAGGCATAGTGGGGAAAGACCACTATCTGAGGTCTTTTTGCTGAAGTTAAATGGGAGTCCATCCTGTTTGACAGAATGATTCCAGGGATGAGGAGCTTTTTCTACAAGGTTGGCTGTGGGTCTGCAGTCACATGGAGGCCAGACCAGGTAAGGATGGCAGTTTCCTTCCCTAAAGGACATTAGTGAGCCAGATGGGATTTTCCAACAATCAGCAATGGATTCACAGTCATCATCAGACTCTTAATTCCAGATACTTATTCAATTCAAATTCCACTATTTGCCATGGCGGGATTCGAACCCAGGTCCCCAGAACATTATCTGAGTCTCGGGATTAACAGTCCAGCAATAATGCCATTAGGCCATCACCTCCCCGATTGAAAGGATGTTTGTTAGAGGTGTGCAAGGTAATGACAGATTTAGACAAGGTAGTCATAAAATCATAGAATAGAATGATTAAATCCCTACAGAGTGGAAGCAGGCCATTTAGCCCATCAAGTCCACACCGACTCTCCGAAGAACATCCCACCCAGGCCCACCCCCCTACCCTATCCCTGTAACCCTGCATTTCCCATGGCTAATCCACCTAGCCTACACATCCCTGGACATTAGGGCAATTTACCATGGCCAATCCAACTCAACCTGCACATCTTTGGATTGTGTGAGGAAAGAAGAAAAGTTGAGGTGATTCCATTAACTGATGGGATCAATACGAGGGGGCGCCTAGATAAAGGGGAATATGGGGAAGAACTTTCTCTTACACAGTGACTAGTAAGGATCTGGAACTTGCTGAATAGAAGGGAGGTGGGAACGGAGATCATCAGTGAATTCACCAGGAGAACAGGTAGGCAGTTGAGTCAAATAAACATGGGGATAGAGTGGGGGCATGGAACTGACTGGAATGCTGTCCTGAGAGCTAGCATGGACTTGATTGATTGAATGGCTGTCTTCTGTGCTGAAGTAACTCTATGAATCTCAAGTTCCACGTTTCCACATTATCCTTGATTTCCTTGGTATGCAACAATCTATAGAGGTCTGACTCGAATATCAAGAATAACTCACCATCGACAGCTCTCTGAGGTTGAAAATTCTGAAGATTCTCAACCTATTGAGTGAATAAATATTTCCTCAGCTCGGTGCTAAATGACCACCTGGGGTGACTGTCTTATGGTTCTACTTTTATGGGGATATGGTAATAAATGAATAACCAAAATAGCTATTCCGATAATATATGGGGCAATTGGTGTTAACCTGATTCTTCTGGATATATATTTAAGCATAGTCACAACAGCGATTGTCATGTACTTAATCTCTAAGCAGTAGAGAAAGGAATATTGACAAGTATCTTGGGAGATCCCTCTGCATTTCTTGAAATAATACCATGATAATTTTTACAGATTACCTGAGCAGGTAGGTGGGCCAGTTTTAACTTTAAACAACTTTTATTTCAGTCTTTAGGAAATAAAAGCAGAAGATGTTGGAAATACTCAGCAGACCAGGCAGTGCCAGTAGTTAGAGCGACGGAGTTAATGTTTCAATTCAGTGACGTTTCATCAGGAGCCCTACTTGATCTTTATGAATCTTGGAAAGTGGCATTAGTCTTCGCAGAAGCAAAATGCTGCAGACGCTGGGATCTGAAACAAAAATAGAAACCGCTAGAGAAACCCAGCAGGTCTGTCGACATCTGTGGAGAGAAAAACCACAGTTAACAATGCAGGATGAGGTGACGTCTCATTGTGAAATGTCATCGCGACTTGATTGTTTCTCTCGGCAGATACTGCCTGGCCGGCTGAGCATCCCAAGCATGTTTTTGCCTCGAGAGTTGTCCATCTTTCCAGTCCAAGCCAATGAGGAAACTGTGAAGGAGTCAGAAAAGCTTGCATTTATGTAGCACCTGTCACATCCCAAAGTGTTCTACAGCCAAACAAAGCAGTTCCATAGCAAACTTGAAGCACTTCTGAAGGGTGTTCGACATTGGAACTTTGGAAACGCTGGCTCTGAATTTGCCCATGGGAAGTTCCCATCAGCGATAATGCAGGACAATCTGTCTTTTTTTGGCGAGGCTATTTGATGGATACATGATTCAGTACACAGGGGAGGGCTTCCCTGCTCGAGATTAGATCCTATGCCGTGTGCTGTCATCTGCTATCAGTCAGGGAGTGTGGCATGGCAATGAATCAACTAAGGCCTATGCTTTTGACCACTCCAGGTCGGCTGAAGAGTGTGTGAGAGAATAGTGGTAGTATTGTCTTGTCCTGAATTACATTCTTGGTTGTATTCTCTACAGATTCTCACGGTCTAGGCTCCATAATAAAGGGCTGATTAGTTGAGGAAAGGACACATGAGTAGCTAAGGAACCTCATTCCAATATCTGTGCGCAGAATGCAAAAACTGGAAGAGGGGGAGAAAAACAATCAATAGGAAGGCGCACTCATCGATCAATAGCTCCTCCAGGATGCTGAACCTGGGATGCAGTGTCCGCTTTGAAAATAGTGCCCTGATCTCTCCCCACTTTTATCAACATGGATCGAAAATCAGGTACCTAAAGACTGTGATAACTCAGTGTGGAGCCTGACGAAGGGTCTCGACCCGAAACGTCAGCTTTCCTGTTCCTCTGATGCTGCCTGGCCTGCTGTGTTCCTCCAGCTTCATTCTGTGTTATCTCTGACTCCAGCATCAGCAGTTCTTACTATCTCTACCTAAAGACTGTGTTTTCCCAACCAACTCTGCCAACCTGGGCCACTCCAAGCTGAGAGTTCAAAGTCAGAGAACCAACATAAATTGTACTGTGACATATAAGCTCTCACCTCCGCTGATAACGAGGGGCTGTGTTGCCGTTTGTGGGTCTCAATCTTGATGTTAGGAGGAAACTCACATCCGGGATCCACAGATACCAGATTTTTGAGAAGGTTGTCAATTAAATAGAACAAAACCGGAAAGGGCTGGAGAAACTCAGCAGCTCTGCTGTGGAGAGAAAAATGGCTCTCTTTCAGATTTCAAGCATCCATGGTTGTTTCTTTTGTTTCGTAGTCAATTAAGTGACGTTCGCAAGGAACCCTGTCCAATTAAGGCTGGTACAAGCAGGCTTGCAAAACTGGAGTGTCAGTAAGAGGAGAGTAGGAGGCAGTGGCAGTTCTGGGAACATAAGAATATAAGAAATAGGAGCAGGAGTAGACCATCTGGCCCATCAAGATTGCTCCACCATTCAATAAGATCATGGCTGATCTTTTCATGGACTCTGCTCCACTTACCTGCCAACTCACCATAACTTTTAATTCCTGCTCAAAACTCTATCTATCTTTGCCTTAAAAACATTCAATAAGGTAGCTAAAACTGTACACAGTACTCCAGGTGCAGCCTCACCAGAACCCTATACAGGGCTCTTAGAAATCAAGGAGGCAGGCCGGGCCTAGTGAAGGGCTGACTGATGGCTATGGTGAGCGTGAGGGAAGAGGGCATCTTTTAGACTGGGTAGAGGGCCGCACACTTGCCCTGATCTGCCCCCCATGAGACCACTTCCACCTCATGGTTGTGTTTTGATCTCTGCCAACGGAGAGAGGTGGGGAGTGGGGTCACTGCCTATTAACCAACTGGGGTCTGGTAACTACCACCCTACCATGCCTGATGCTGAATCCATGGTGGAATCGTGGTGGCAGATCGGCAAGAGGGCATCTGTTAGAGGGAACAATCCCAACTCTATGAGCGGTTGAAAAGTTGGCCCGTGGAACTGAGCTGATAGCAAGTGTGAGAGAGGTTAGGACAGCCACTGAAAACAAACATCCTCTCACTTCGCCTCCCGCTGAAAGCTTATTCTGAGAAAACAAGTGCTGGGTTCGAAAGGTTTAAGGGCAGAGTGTGTTTGGCCGCCATGCAAACACAGGACTTATGGATGTTTATTTTAACATTGTGTCACATGAAATTATTGCTTTCAGTTGTACAGTCACTGCCTGACATTTAATATCACTGGGAAAGTAATGTACCCTCATCACAAACTATTTAAGACTCAGTGAGTGGTTGTGTATCAGACAGAATGTACTCCGTATGGTGGTGGGCATGGGCTTAGCTCACATAGCGATGAGTTTTTCACTGTTTTCCCTGACATATTACTTAGGGCTACGGATAATGACCCATCATGTGATCAGATTGTGTTACTGAGGACCTCCCTGTTTTGTGGATTTAATTGTACTGACACTGGAGTAGATCATGAAACTCAGCAGTGGTGAGAAATAGGTGAAACTGAGTTGACAACAGCTTTGCATCTCTCTCGACATGGTCTGGTCTACATGCAACTCCAGATGCACAGTCATTTGGTTGTGTCTTAAAAGCCCTCTGGGCAATTAAGGATGGGCAATAGCCGCTGGACCAGCCAGGAATACCCACATCCCATGAACAAATAATAAAAATGGAAATGCTGATGAGGAGATATGGAATATTTCGAGCATTTCTGCTCGCCACACCACCAGATGGACGTGGATGCTTTGGAGAGGGTGCAGACAAGATTTACCAGGATGTTGCCTGGTCTGGATGGCTTTAGTTATGAGGAGAGGTTGGAAAAACTCACATTGTTTTACTGGAAAGATGGAGGCTGAAGGGTGAACCGATAGAGGCCTACAAAATTATGACAGGCATAGATAGGGTGGAAAGTCCGAGTCTTTTTCCCAAGGTGGAAAGGTCAACTGCAAGAGGGCACAGGCTCAGGGTGAGACGGGGAAAATTTAGGGGAGAGGTGTGGGGAAAGCTTTTCATACAGAGGGTGGTGGGTGCCTGGAACACACTGCCAGTGTAGAGGTGATGGAAGCAGGCATGTTAGCAACATTTAAGGCATATCTTGATGGACACATGAACGGGAGGTAAACAGGGGAATAGAAACTGTGCATGGGCAATAAGTAATGGGTCTAAATAAGGATAGGAATCATCGCAGGTTTAGTTGGCCTGTTCCTGTGCTGTAATGAATTGTATTGTATTTCATGTTATCAACCAGAATCAAGAATGATTCACTCTTAGTTTTTCAAAGAAGATGAGCAATGCACACAAAGCCAGCATTTTATGTCCATCCTTAATTGTCCTTTATCAGAGAGGCCTGCTGGGCCATTACGGAAAGCAGCTAAGGGTCAACCCTGTTGCTGTGGGTCTGGAGTCACATGTACCAGAGCAGGTAAGGTTGGCAGATTTCCTTCCTGAAAGAACATTACTGAACCAGATAGGTTTTAATGACAATCAAACAACAATAATTACCATTACTGAGACTAAACTCGCTTTCATTGATTGCATTTAAATTCTATTCTCTACTGTGCGATGACTTGAAACTCCCCCCATGCCCACCTCAAGAGTACTAGCCTGCGTCTGTGGATTGCTAATCTTGTGTTATCACTATGCCACTATCACCTCATTGCTTTTAGCAGTGAATTACCAATTTTTGATTTAATTTGAGGAAATACTGGGGGCAAGCAACTAGCTTCTTGAAGCAAAGGGGATTGCCATAGAGTGGATGTTTCCACTTGTTAGGCAATCTAAAATAAGAGGTCAGAGCTTTAGGATAAGGGGCAGCAGTTTACAACAGAGATGAGGAGGAATGACTTCTCTCAAAGTGTCATGAATCTGTGGAATTCACTCCCAGAGTGTGGGGTATGCTGGGACACTGAGTAAGTTTAAGGAGGCGATAGACGGATTTTAATTAGTAATGGGTTGAAGGGTTGAAGGGAGAGTGGGCAGGACAGTAGGGTTGAGGCCATGATGAGATCAGCCATGATTGTATTGAATGGTGGAGCAGTCTCGAGGGGCTGAATGGCCTACTCCTGCTCCTAGCTCTTCTGTTCTATAATGGGGGCGAGCCTTCACCATCCCAAAGATTATGCTGCCCAAATTCCCTCAGATGTTTTGGTCCTTCCTACGATTTGCTTGTTGAACTGTTTGGGATAAATTGTAGTGAGGGTCGTTGACGCAGTTTCAGAATTCCTGCTTGTGCACTTGCAATTCACTCATGATGAGTTCGACTGAGGATGTACAAGAAACAGCTGCTGCCATAATCAGCTGTGAGAGGAAGGCCTGAGTGAGTGGATTGCGAAGCTGCGGGGTGTGGACAATTTTAGTTGCAGTCCCTGTGGCTGGGAATGCCTTTTAATAGCGAGGTTTCTCACCGTCTGTGAGAGATTATCAGCCCACATAACCCCTACCCCCCACCCCATGAGACCTTCTCAGGAATACAAGACATTCCCGATGAGATTCCTGTTTTATGTCATTACCACAGAGAACTAGCATGGGGTGGAGCTTAGGAAAATCAGTTAACGTGTAAAAAGGAATGAACCCAACCTGATGTCCCCAACACCTATGAAATATACACCCAAAACTGAGCGATCTAAGAACCATAGTAAGGAGGTTGTTATTAGAAAGAGAGGGGCCAGGTGGAATACAATGTGGAAAAGTATAAGGTTACGCATTTTGACAGGAAGAATAGAGATGTAGACTATTTTCTAGTGGGGAAAAGCTTCAGAAATCTGAAGCACAGAGGCTCTTAGGAGTACACGTTCAGGATTCTCCCAAGGTTGACATGCATGTTTAGCTGGTAGTTAGAAAGGCAAATGCAATGTTAGCACTCACTTAAAGAAGGACTAGAACACAAGAACAGAGATATACTGCTGAGGCTGTGTAAGTCTCTGGTCAGACTGCATTTGGAATATTGTGAGCAGTTTTGGGTCCCGTATCGAAGAAAGGATGTGCTGGTGTTGGAGGGGGTTCCAGAGGAGCTTTACAAGAAAATTCTCAGAGATGAAGGGCTTATCATGTGAAGAGCAGTTGAGGACCCTGATCTGTATTCAATGGGGTTTAGAAGGGTGAGGGGGACCTGATTGAAACTTATAAAATACTGAGAAGCCTGGGTAGAGTGGATGTGGAGAAGATGTTTCCACTAGAAGGAGAGACTAGGACCTGAGGGCACAGCCTCAGAGTGAAAGGACAACTGAGATGGGGAGGAATTTCTTCAGCCAGAGAGTGGTGAATCTGTGGAACTCATTGCCTCTGAGGGCTGTGGAGGCGATGTCATTGAGTGTGTTTAGGACACAGATAGATAGGTTCTTGGTTAGTGAGGGGATCAAAGATTATGGGGAGAAGGCAGGAGAATGGGGTTGAGAAACAGAGCAGCCATGATTGAATGGCAGAGCAGACTCGATGGGTTGAATGGTCGAATTCTGCACCTATACTTTCTGCTCTTATGGGACGCTGGCTTGCGAAGTTGAGCGATACCAACAGCAAGTTCAATTCCTGCATCTGCTAAGGTCCAACCTTCTTGGCCCTTGTCTGTGGCAATGGTTAACCTCAGGTTAAACTCACCACCAGCCATCTCTCTCACATGAGAGAGCAGCCCTCTGGGACTATGGTGAGGTTAACTATTAGAAAGAGAAAGGAATTTATATTTCATTTATATGGCACTTCCATGACCTCAGCACATCCCATAAACAGCATGTGATAATGATTAGATAATTTATGTTCTGTAATATCTACTGAGGACAATAACTGGCCAAGGCACTGGGAAAAATTCTATTGCACTTCAAATGGCCAAGTTGAAATTTTTGCAAGCGTTTACTTGGCCCTTGGTTTAGTATTTCATCTAAAAGACAGCCTTGCCAGTGCTTCAGCACTCTCCTGGGAGAATCAACTGAGATTCAGTGCTCAAAGGCCCTGGCCTGGGATTTGAACCCAGAAGCAAGAGTGTTGCCCCTTCAGCCAACGCTGACGCACTTCAGTGAAGAAGCAGCAGGACAGTATCTTCACCCAATGCAGGAGAGCCTTGCAGCCACTTCCGTTTACTCACGTTGCTTATTATGAGGCTTATGGAAGCATTGCAACGTGGGAAATTCGGCCCATTAATCCTAGCTCACCATTCAACTGGACCGTGGCTCAATACCATTTTTCTGCATTATCCCCATATTCCTCGTTTTTCTTTTAACGTATAGAAATCAATTGACCTCTGTCTTGAATATACTCAAAGACTGAGCTTCCACAGCCCTCTGTGGTATCAAATTCCAAAGACTCACCACCTCTGAGTGAAGAAATTCCTTCTCAAATCAGTCCTAATTGGCCTGCCCCCGAGCCATGGGAAACATTCCTCCGGCATCTTCCCTATCGAGTCTCTGTAAGTATTTTGTATGCTGTCATTCTTCTGAACTCTAGAGAATGCGGGCCCAGTCTCCTCAACCCCTCCTCCTACGAAGAGGGCAGAAGGTCATTTCAGAAATTCGCGGGGAGTCTCGGTAACATCAGCCAAACTGAAGTGTCGAATGACCGATGTACTTTACACCAGGGCTGGGGAATTCAAAACCTTTGGCATCCAGTTTTATGGGATAGCTGTTTTTTGCCCAAGGTCAAGTATGCCACCAATGCCACTCATATTACTTTGTGAGCTCTTATAGAAACGCCCCACCAACTACCTCACCAGCAAAATTCCTGCTGCCTCAGTATGCAAAGTGTGGCTGACAGCACGCAAAGGATTCTGCATGTCAACACAAGATATGTTGGAAACTGTCATAATGTTGTCACTCATCGAAATGTGGTCCTCCCAAACATCTTCAGGTAAAACTATCCATTGATGGCTGGTTTCTACGTGATGATGTCTATCCTTCTCATGGATAATGATGCCGCTGATAGGCCAGAAAGAAGATCTATAAAAGACAAATGCTTCTACCAGATTGATCACGTAGATAACACTATTTTTAAATAAAACGTTGCATTTAAGTAACACCTTTCACAACCAACGGACATCATAATGCACTTTTATAGCCCACGAAGTGAAATTTGAAAGGGTTCAGAAAAGATTTACCAGAATGTTGCTGGGGTTGGAGAGTTTGAGCTATAGCGAGAGGCTGAATAGGCTGGGGTTATTTTCCCTGGAGTGTCAGAGGCTGAGGGGCAATATCATAAAATCATGAAGGGCATGGATAGAGTAAATAGCCAAGGTCTTTTTCCCAAGGTAAGGGAGTCCAAAACTAGAGAGCATAGGTTTAAGGTGAGAGGGGAAAGATTTAAAAGGGACCTGAGGGGCAACTTTTTCCACTCAGTGTATGCAAGGAGCTGCCAGAGGAGGTGGTGGAGGCTAGTACAATGATAACATTTAAAAGGCATCTGAATGGGTATATGATTAGGAAGGGTTTAGAGGGATAGGGGCCAATTGCCAGCAAATGGGATTATATTAATGTAGGATTTCTGGTCAGCATGGACAAGTTGGACCGAAGGGTCTGTTTCCATGCTGTAGGACTCTATGACTCTAAGTACTTGTTGCATTGTAGTCAATGTTTCAACGTAGAGAACACCAGAGCAGCAAGCTTCCACAAACAGCAATGTAATAGTGGCCTGATCATCTACTTTTAGTGAAGGATATGAGGGATAAATGTTGACCAGCCACTTCCCCTGCTCATCTTTGAAATTGTGCAATGGGATCTTTCATATCCACCAATCCAACCTTGCCAAAATCTCACCCAGCTCTAAACACCTTGAGATCTTTTAACCCTGTCAATATTTCACTGCCTCCCAGCTTTGTCCCCAACTCTTTGCTTGAATCTTTTCAATTTCACTTGTCTCGCTCGTGCCATCAAAGTTGCAATTTCCAACTCTCTGACTGCGATCTCTTTTTTGTCCCACTTGATCTCGCCGTAGCTTTCATTGTGGGAAACAACTCCACACTCAACTGCCTCTGTCTGTTCCCCACCTCAGTGAGACTGCCTTTGTATCATTCCTTACCTTCGTGGAAGGGTCTTGATTGGTCGAATGGTCTAATCTGATGTTTTTTTGTAGCTCGGCAAATGCAGTGATCTCATCACCAGCACTGGATTACCTCCTGATCTGGGGTTATCACCATCGGAGGATCACAGGGATGTACTTTGAACCCCCTCTTCCTTATCAACCTGTCGCTTCTCTGTGCCAAGGTCCATTAGCAGGAAGAATCATTGTCAGATGGATAGTGATGATACCCCAATCTATCGGGGTGCCAATTCCCTTGACCCTATGACCATCTCAGTGCTGTCCAACACCCTGATCAACCCTGATCTGTCCAATCTTCCTTCAGCTGGATATCGGGAAGACCAAAGTAATCAATTTCACTCTAAATTGCACTCCCCTTGATACAGAGTCAATAGACCAATCTCTTCACTGGCTCAGGCTAGCCAAGACTATGTGCAAGTTTGGCATCTTGTTTGATCAAAGGCTGAGCTTCAAACCCCAATCCTATCCATCATGAAAATCAATCCTTTCCAACAACTCAGCAGAGCACTCACTTCACCAACACACTTCCCACCACAGGACTCGATTTCAGCAATGTTTTCTTTGCAGCAACATCAACTTGTTCAGAACTCAGCTGTCCCTGGATATCTTTGAATTGACCTGCTCAGATATGTTACATCACATCTCTAGATCAGGTGGGATTTGAAACGTGGCCCGCTAGCCCAGAGGTAGGGACACTACTACAGTGTCACAAGAGCTTTTCCCTTACGGTCAATGACCTCTGCAATATCTTAAATGTTAACTTCTCATCTAAACTAACCCAAGGCCTAACCCGATGTGACCTACGCACCTCACGTTGTCCCTTTGCTCTTCAAACTCTGTACTTCTTGTACATCTCCCTCTGCCGATGCCCCTTTATTAGTAGTAGAACTATTAGCTCCTTTATCCCTATGGCTTCTGCACTCCTTCCCTAAACTCCTCAGCTTTCTTTGTTTCTCTCAAACTTTACAAGCTTTCCCAAAGCCCATTTTTGCGACAGACGACTTGGATCCGTGGATTGTGTTGCACACCCTTTTACTCCTTCTTTCTGACTTTTTCCTGCTGCACTACCCCTTCCCTGCAAAGCACCTCAGGACCTTTTCTGCATTAAACACTACATAAACGCAAGTTGTTTTTCCAATGTCTCGGAACAAGTAGGAGCACACAAGCTGAGGATGTAAAATTCAATAAAATCTTTATTAGCTAAAACACAATCTTTTGCAGGTGGAGATACCTTGAGGTATTTACACAGTTGGTGTCTTAAATGTACTTGAGCACTCCATGTTGACTTTTCTTCTGCACAGTTGCTATGGAGTTGAAAATATTACAGTGACCACTGTAGCATGAATAAACTCTTTGATGTGTTCCAGACGTTAGATCTACAGTGGTCTTGTGGAATGTTTAAAGATTTGGGAGGCCATTTCTGTTTTATAAGAAAAATCTTTTCCTTCCTCTGTCCTGTAGTGTCCTGGCTGAGATTTGGAACTGCAGGTACCCAGTTATGGGCCAGACAGAGTATTATTGGTATTTTTTGATATACTACATGACAGTATATACACACATACACACGCATACGCACATATCCAGTTCTCCTCCGTGGACAATAATCAGGAGCCAGAACTTTGGCAGGTTTTGAAACCCTTCCCAAGCCCAGAGGCCATACCACTACTCTGACTGTGATCCACTAACTCATTACAGAGCGCACCCTGGGACCTTTTTCGATCCACATGCCTCAGCTTTGCCAGATAACCATATTGATCCATTGGGATATCCATGGAAAATGAATTATTATCCATTCCCAATCTGATTGTAACACATACAGTACTGAAATGTCTGGGTAGCATTTTTACAGATGCAGCAAGATTTAAACATTGTTTTGATTATATGTGAAATAACAGGACAGTCATGAGTTATAGAAAATATAAACTTATTTTTCATGGCTGAGTCTTAATGTAAGGCAGATGACTGTATTTATTTGATATAATTTGATTTATTTATTCAACACATGGAGGTTTTCGCTGTCCAGGAAGGCATCATGGTATGTCTTATCAAACTATATAAGGCGATGGAATTTTTATGCGCCAATTCAGAATCAGTCAACAATGCACTGGGGTTCATTAAGAATACTTTAAGATTGTTTTTACATATTTGCATTTTGAATATTTTATATCACAGGCTTGGTTAAAACATATGGAATAATAGGGACATTGGCAGCATGGATATGAACTTGGTTAAGTGACAGAGAGTGGTATACAGTGGTTTGGAGAGTGGAGGATGATGGGGCTTCACAGAGGTGAATGTTCCCATTGGTTTTCTTGATCTGCATCAACTACCTTGACTTGGGTGTGCAGGGCACAATTTCAACATTTTGCAGATGAGACAAATCTTGAAAGTGTTGTACACAGTAAGGATAGTGAGCAGATTTCAAGACAACTGAGACTGGCTGGGTGGAATGGGCAGATGAGGTTTAATGCAGAGAAGTGTGAAGTGATTAATTTTGGTGAGAAGAATGTTCTTAGCAAGAAAAGGATAAAGAATACAACTCTAAAGGGACCCGGGCATATATGTGTGCAAAACATGAAGATGGTGGAACAGGTTGAGAAAATAGTTGATAAGACATGCAGGATTTTAAACTTTATAAACAAGGCCATAGAATACAAGAGCAAAGAGTTAATAGTCAAATACTGGATTGGCCTCAATTGCAAGATTGTGTCCACTCCTAGGGCCTACACTAGAGGAAGGATGGGAAAGCATTAAGAAGGGTTAAAGCATTAAAGGCACAGTGGCTCAGTGGTCAGCACTGCTGCCTCACAGTGCCAGGGATTCTGGTTTGATTCTACCCTCGGGTGACTGTCTGTGTGGAGTTTGAACATTCTCCCTGGGTTAGCTCCAGTTTCCTTCCACAGTCCAAAGACTAAACTAAATGGCGCTGAGTGTCCAGGGGTGTGCTAGCTAGGTGGATTGGCCATGGGAAATACAGGGTTTCAGGGATGGTATGGGTCTGGGTGGGATGCCCTTCAGAGGGTCTGTGTGGACTTGATGGGCCAAATGGCCTACTCCCAGACTGTAGGAATCCTATGATTCTATTCTAAGGGGCAGAAAAGATCCATGGATGAGAGCATTAGATTGATCGGAGAAGTTGGGGCTGTTTTCCCGGCAGAAATTAGGGCTGAGAGGAAAATTGAAAGAGGCGATCAACATTGTGAAGGATCTGGACAGAGCAGAGAGGGAGAAGCTAGCAGCAAGATCGATTGTAGCACTGTGGGAAAGAAGTTTTCAAATTGTGTATGCATCTGACCCCACCCACAGCCCCCAACAATTGAAAATCCAGCTGTCTGTCTCACACAAAACAGGCAGAAGAAATGTTGATAGACTTTTCAATTGGAGAGTTCAGAATGCTTTTCCAGTCTTCTGGCCAACATTCAGTCCTCGATTAACAGTACCGAAAGTAGACTGGCAGATTGTTTCAGCTTACCAGCTGGTTGTGAGACCCTTCTGCATGCAAACCAGCTGCTGTACATGCCTAAAAAGGAAACACATGCACCTCTTAAAATAAATAATTGCAAAGTATTTTAGGGAAGACCTAAGAAAATAACTAATAAATGTTCCTTTTTTGTTTTCTGTAAATGTAAACAGTTTTGAACAAAGTGGTATTGACAAGAGGATGCTTATCACTGAAAGAAGAAAAGGAACTTGAAAGTGTCAAATATTTTTCACAGGGCCTAATGCAAGAAGCTGGTACCTTGACTCAAACAGGCATATGTCACTTACTTAGCTCCAGAGGCCTGGTTTAACTCCTCCAGATTAATGAGCTGCTGTTACTGACCTGCCAAGCATAACAAACCACTGTGTGTCACAGATTCCTGCTTGTAGTTTGCCCACGTAACCTTACAGGTAGCTGACCTCCTTCACAGGTATTTGGTATTTCTTCTTTAAATAAACCAAAGTGTTTTTGAAAGATTTATCAGGGCTGGGATCGGCTCTTGTAAAGTGAAAGCTTTGTTTGGTATGCCCCACGTATTTGATCTTGCAATTTAACCTATTGTACATTTGGGATGTATAGGGAATGCTGGCTGTTATTAACCTGAGACAGGTGTTTGCAACAGAACCATCTTTCCACCACCACCAGCCACATCCTGCTCCTCTTACAGATCCCTACACACACACACACACCCACCCAGACTCTCTCTCTCTCTCTCTCACATACACACACACACACACACACACAAACACACAGACTCTCTCTCTCTCACACACACACACAGACACACAGACTATCTCTCTCTCACACAAACAGACACAGACTATCTCTCTCTCTCACACACACACACACACAGACACACAGACTATCTCTCTCTCTCACACACACACACTCTCTCTCTCTCTCTCACACACACAGACTCTCTCTCTCACACACACACACATACACACCCACCCAGACTCTCTCTCTCGTATATACACACACACACACACACAGACTCTCTCTCTCTCACACACACACAGACACACACACACACAAACACACCCACCCAGACTCTGTCTCTCTCTCACATACACACACACACAGACTCTCTCTCTCTCTCTCACACACACACAGACACACAGACACACAGACTATCTCTCTCTCACACACACAGACACAGACTATCTCCCTCTCTCACTCACACACACAGACACACAGACTCTCTCTCTCTCACACACTCACACACACATGCACAGACTGTCTCTCTCTCTCTCACACACACACACACACACACACACCCACCCACCCAGACTCTCTCTCTCTCTCGTATACACACACACACACACACACAGAGACTCTCTCTCTCTCTCACACACACACAGACACACACAGACACACACACACAAACACACCCACCCAGACTCTCTCTCTCTCTCACATACACACAGACTCTCTCTCTCTCTCACACATACACACACACACAAACACACAGACTATCTCTCTCTCTCACTCACACACACACACACACAGACTCTCTCTCTCTCTCACATACACACACACACACACACACACAGACTCTCTCTCTCTCTCACATACACACACACACACACACACACAGACTCTCTCTCTCACACACACACACATGCACAGACACACACACTCTGTGGGAATAGGTTCAGTTGTTTAACTGAATCCTTATGAGTAATCATATGATGTCATTCCTTTGTGTAGCAACTAACACATTACTCTGATTACCAGCATCACAGTGTCTCTTTTGTGTGGCAAGCGTGTTGTGCTCTTCTAAGCAGGCTCCTTGTGCTGCAGCTTCTAATCATTAAATTTTTAGCAGAATACAAAAAAAATTTGCCAGAGCTCATATCTGAAACTAACCACTCCCTCGCTCCGCTTGCAATGCCAGGTGTATGAGAATTTAGTGACAATGCCTTGTTACCAATAAATGTTGCAATTAAACAAATAGTATTTCTCAAATTTAGAATTATGAAACGTGGAATGAGGCCAGTCAGTCTATCATAACTGTGCTAGCTCTTTGAAAGAGCTGCTCGTTCACAATACAGGTCCAGTTTGGGCCTTTGGTTTCAATGTAATGAGTTGGCGAGCTATAGGTGCCTACTGGGCATTCTCAACTACCCCTTAGGAGAGAATTACAAACTGGTACTGCCACATTCTGGACAACAATATTCAGGTGATCCATCTGAGCAAGGGGAGAGGGATAGAAGGGACCAAGAGTGAAGAAGGAAGGACAGCAACTACCTTCAGCACAGTGGTAGACACAAGAGGAACTGACCTGTATACCAGCTACCTTCTAATTGTCATCACTTACACCAATCCAGACTGGCCTTCACTTCATTTTAAAGTAAAAGGCTGGAAATTTATAGGGGATCAGAGGAAAACTTTTCTCACCTGGAGGGTGGTGGGGTCTGGAATGCACTTTCTGGGCGAGTACCTGAGGCAGAAAATCGCACAACCTTCAAAAAAGTACTTGGATGAGCAATCAAGTCTCTGGGCCTAGTATGGGAAAGTGGGACTAGTGTAGGTAGTTATATATTTTTGGTGGTACAGACTCGATTAGCTAAAAGGCCTCTTCTGTACTGAATGATTCCATGATTCCTAATTGATTCATTCCTTTCCAGTCTGGCCCCTTTGCTCTGTACTTACCGCCAGACTGCAACCTCTCCCCCTTTTCTGATTGCCCATCCCCTAGCAAATTTCTTCCCACTGCCCCCTCACACTGAATGCACTCACTGTTTTACGCCCTGGCTCACAATCCTGGAACATCTCCCATGGCAACACAATGAGCATACCTGTATCATGTACCTGCAACGGTTTGTGAAGGCACACGTCTCACCAGCCCCTTCTCAAAGGCAACTGGGAACAGGCAACAAATCCTGGCCTTGCCAGTGATGCCCATATCCCGTGAAAGAATAGAAAAACAGTGAAAGGCCCATTTGGTAGTTTCGGGCCTTCTCAGTGAGTACAATATAAGCTGGATATTGGACCTGTAGAGATTATTACAACGGAGTCTCCTCCTGTTTTCAGCTCCAACCCTCAATACCCCTCAACACACACACACACACACACACACACACACACATACATTCACACACAGATACAGATACACACACACACATACAGCACACACGCATACACAGGTGAATGCAGATACACACATACAGACACACACAAAGATGCACAAATAGACACACACACACATGCACACAACACACACACACAAGCACAGATAGAGACACACAGATGCACAGATAGACACACACACACCCACACATACCACACATACACACACCCACGCCCACACATACAACACACACAGATACACTCACACACATACAACACACACAGATACACACAGACACACACACACACCCACACCACACATACAACACATACAGATACGCACGCGTGCACGTGCGTGCACATACACACACACAGAGTCATCCAACAAGAATATCTGGATAATCATGTTAAATAGGAGCCCAAACTCTTTTTCCCTCTCCAATTCACAACCCCTGGGAGTAATTACCACATCCCAACTATTGATACAGTCATTGTTAACTCAGCTGATGCATGAGTGTAAACGCCTTGGCCCTTCCCAGTCTCTGAGATTCAGCTGCTCAGTGATTTAATGAACTGAGGGATCAGGGCATGTTTCCTGTGCTTTTAACCAGAGCGCTGTCTGTGCATTGTCCGGATCGCCAGTGACCTGTTTATAATGGTAGCACTTAGTCAGGCCCACAGAGCGTGTTATTGGTGCCGTTGTCTGCATTAAGTGGAAAGGTTGCAATTCGTTTGGTTACTGTTTAAATCCACCCTGAGGCCACCTTTCAACCAAACCCCAAAATTCAATCACAAACCTAGTGCAGACAATAAAAAAGATACTATGGGTCACTTGAGTTCTACAGGAGACTGTAGTGTCTTTTAAGGAGTGATTTGTTTGTGGTACAACGAGGCATAATTTGCAAATGCTTAGTGCCTAGTTAAACAGAATATTTGCTTTGTTTACAGTGACTCAAAATGTTTTCTTATGGATGGAATCTGACCACCCATTACGGTCGTCTCTCTTGACCTGATCTCGGGAGGTTTTGAACTGTGTGTGTCTGAGTCTTTTGTCTTGCAGTTAACCTCTGGTCTTAATCACCACACCAGATATACTTTCTACATGCATTCCCTTTAACTTTCTGTTTACCAGTCAGTGACTGCAGCCTAGGTTTAACTCTTTAAGAAACAAATATGCAATTCCAGGTCCCTTAAACTGCAGTGCTGACTGTCAAATAGCACAAGAGAAAAAAGGTACAGGCTGAAAGACTTGGGCTGTGTTAAATGGTTCAGAATGTGGGAAGTAATAAGCTTTATTTATCCTTCAACACAATGAATAGATTAACTAGTGCAATTTGTAAAGGATAAACATTTGGTTTAGAAATTCTGCACTCCAACAGTGACAGCCTTATCTTTAGATGCCTGGATCCCTTCCCTACATCTCTTTACTTAGAATCATAGAATCCCTACAGTGTGGGAACAGGCCCTTCAGCCCAGCAAGTCCACACCAAACCTCAGACCCATCCCCATGTAACTGACCTAATCTACACATCCCTGGACACTACAGGCAATTTAGCATAGCCAGTCCACCTAGCTTGCACATCTTTGGACCATGGGAGGAAACTGGAGCAACCCCGTGCAGACACAGGGAGAATGTACAAACTCCACACAGACAGTCACCTGAGGGTGGATTTGAACCTGGGTCCCTGGTGCTGTGAGGCAGCAATGCTAACCACTGTGCCACCCTTGGCTTTTGTCCTTAAAAATCTATCTCTTTGAGTGGGGCCTTGGCGATCTAACATCATAATATCTCCTCCTGCTGGCTCACTGTCCAATTATGTTTGAAACAGATTAAGATATTAAATTAAAGGCACTGTGATAGGACATGCAGGTTAGGTGCATTGGCCATGCTAAATTGTCCGTAGTGTCCAGAGATGAGCAGGCCAGATGGATTAGACATGGGAAATGCGGGGTTACGGGGATAGGGTGGGAGTGGTTGGATCTGGGTGGGACGTTCTTCGGAGGGTTGGTACTGACTCGATAGCCTGAATGGCCTCTTTCCACATTGTGGGGGTTCTATAATTCTATGATAAGTTGTTGTTGAATCATTTGTAATGTGCAACATGACCTGGATTTATATCAATCCAGTTCCCTCATGCAGTAAGCTCCTGGATTCACTCAGATCAACTGGAACTGAAGACAAGTGTAACACTTCATTTTCTTTAAGAACCCTGAATGAAGGATCACGGCATCCTGTGGTAGCTATGATCTTGCATTTCTAATGCCTGTGGCTTATAGTGTGTGGGACCTAACTGTTGCCAGAGTCTTTGGGACTTGAGAAAGAACGATTTGGTGGAAGAATTCTACAATTAACCTTGGTTGCCATCTGACAGTAGGATGCAAGAAGATTGTATATACTGGAATGTAATTGGTGCTCATAGAGAGCCAAGCTCACCAAAGTGCTTTCTGTGATATTCATAACATGGAGAAAGTTAGGAAAGGAGGCACTGGAAATGCAACAGTTCACCTGGAGAGTGGTGACACTGGACAGTGAGATCACTTCAACTGTTACTGTGCACCTTCCACAGTTGTTTGGACATATGTGCTGAAAAAGATAATGGAACACATTTCAACCACTGGTTCGAGAATTGTAGCATTTGCTCCAATTTTTCAATCCATCTTTCGTTTAGAAGGACAATGTAAAGAAGTAGTGGTGCTTCCTGTGTTTTTTCTTTAAGAGTCCCCTCCAAAGTCACTTTATCAAGCAGATAACAGGCAGCCCACTGATCCTGCTGTGTGGAGCTGGAGGAACACCGCAGACCAGTCAGCATCAGAGGAGCAGGTAAGCTGACGTTTTGGGTCAGGACCCTTCTTCAGAAACATCAACTTTCCCGCTCCTCTGATGCTGCCTGGCCTGCTGTATTCCTCCAGCTCCACACTGAGTTATCTCTGACTCCAACCTCTGCAGTTCTAACTATCTCTGAGCCCACTGATCCTAACATGGTAGGGATAAGGTCTACGTTTTCCATCAATAGATAGGAACACAATGGTATAATGATTTTATGAAGCATGTCTATATTGTATAATTGCTCTGTACTTCAGATCAGCTCAATTGAAGTTTAATCTTCCCTTGTTGTTGTGCCCTTGTACTGTATTTACATTCATTATTTTGTTCCAGTGGCAGTAACTGGTGGACCAGACACAAAGCTCTCTCAATCTCCCCAAATGCTTTGCAACTAATGAAATGCTTTTGAGGTGTATTCACTGTTGCAATGTAAGAATTGCAGGCATCAATTTACACACAACCAGCTCCCACAGATGGAAAAGTGATAACAACCAGATTGTGCAGATTCTTGAGTGATGTTGGTTAAGGGAATGTCAATACTCACTCCAAAAGACCATAAGATATAGGAGCATAATGAGGCCATTCGGCCCATCAGATCTGCTCCACCATTTGATCATGGCTGATATGTTTCTCAACCCTATTCTCTTGACTTCTCCCTGTAACCCTTGTTCCCCTTACCAGTCAAAAACTTATTTATCTCTGTCTTAAATACACTCAATGACTTCGCTTCCACAGCCTTCAGCAGCAATGAGTTCCAAAGATTCACCACCCTCTGGGTGAAGAAATTCCTCCTCATCTCAGTTCTAAAGGGTATTCCTCCATTCTGAGGCTGTGCCCTCACATCCTAGCCTCTCCTACTAGTGGAAACATCTTCTCCATCTCCACTCTATGCAGGCCTCTTGATATTTTGTAAGTTTTAATCAGATCCCCCTCAACCTTCTAAAATTGTGTACAGACTCAAGAGTCCTCCACTGCTCCTCATATGACAAATCCTTCAACCTTAGGATCATTCTTGTAAAACTTCTCTGGACCCTGTCCAATGCCAACAGATCCTTCCTTAGATACGGGGACCAAAACTGCTCACGGTATTCCAAATGAGGTCTGTCCAGAGCCTTATACAGCCTCAGCAATACATCTCTGCACTTGTATTTTAGCCCTCTTGAAATGAATGTTAATGTTGCATTTGCCTTCCTAACGGCCAACTGAACCTGCATGTTAATCTTAAGGGAATCCTGAATTAGCACTCCCATGTCCCCCTGTGTTTCAGATTTCTGAAGCCTTTCCCCATTTAGAACATAGCCTATACCTTTATTCTTCCTACCCCTCACTTATCTCCACCAGTCCAGGAGTTAAACAATGGTTTAGGTTGGCAAATCCATTGAGGGGAAATTGTAGCCCCTCCACTGGATCAGATCTGGCTAGGATGGTAGTCCTTCATACTGGCAGCCCCGTCATGTGGCATGAAGCTGCCAATTCAATAGTCCACCAGCTTGCTGCTACAGGGCAGTTGCCTCTCAGACCAGACTGGGATTTTCTACATCAGACTGTGAGGGGAGCTGCCCAGCTGGTGGCAAAATGCTGGCAAGGCCAAAAGAAAATTCACCCTTTGCCAGGCATTTAAACAGCATGATTGGCCTCTGGCATCCGTGGTGTGGGCATCTGACCCCCAAGCCTGGCCCTGGAATTGGTGCCTGTTTGTGGGGAATCATCCCAATGCACTTACTCTGTCCATCCTGGACATGGAACTATTCAGCCCCATGTATTCCACTCCGATTACCCAAGCAGTGTTGCTAGAGACCTACTGGATACTTTGACAGTAATTAATATTTGGCATAATATAAGTCAAGCCTGTTGGAAATAATGAGGATGTGTTGATGTCAACATCTTGCATTTATATAGTGCCTTTGAGGTAGTAATAGATCTTAACATCACAGAGCAACATTTCTTGAAGTTCCTTTAAATCTCCTGTCACGCCCTTATCAAGTGATTTGTTGCAACTCCAGAGAGACACCATAAGCAGTCAAAGTTGATGGTTTTATGGCATTAATATGTGGGGCTACTGATTTATTCTTGACTGAGTCATCAGCAAACAAGGACATAGCTCATTCTGACTATCATCTCTTTTATTCTGGAATGATGGTAAATTAATCAGCTACTTGGCCCTGCCAAAGAAGGTTTTTCTTCTTAATCCCAGTTCCAAATCTTTCTTCCATACTGTTTTATTCCCTGGTTATCGCACTCTCTCTTTGAAACCTCTCATTCATGGTAAAAGACTTTTCCAGATTGTCAACACATTGGAATTAGGCCCAAAGAAAGCTCTCTGGATAACTGTGATACAAGACCCATTGGGGTGGTGTTAATTGTCCAACACTGGACATGATTCAACTTTCACTGAGTTATCAAATTCCTGTTGACAATAAGTGTTTAAGTAGATCTATATCTCATCACCAATGGAAATTACCTCTTTGATGACTGACAAGGCAATGGCAGAACCATTGTCTGCTGACCTCCCACCAATATCTCATTCACTACAGTTGCTTTATTTAGCATTTATTGGCTTCTCTGCTCATTTGAAAACATTCAAAAAGCACTGTTTGGCAACTAATTACCACATGGGCCATATCCAATTGATCTGCCATTGATATCATGGAGTGTAGACCATGTACCAGGTTTGGTTCATGGTCAGACCTCAATATCTGATACTTTGGTTTCATGTGGGCTAATACCAAATAGTGCCATATCTTAAGCAAAGAGCTGAAAACTGACACTAACTCACAACATTAGTTGGATGCATGTTAAATGCAACATTAATCAATAAACAATAGTACGTCAGTACACAGGAGTGATCTGGTATACCAAAAGACACTGAAGCTTTGCTACTTCATAGGTCACAATATGAAAAGCCTATCATTTGCTCAGAGATACAAGCCAGAGATTATCTCCAAACTGTATCATTCTCAGGCAGACTTCTGTCTCAGTTCAGAAACAGAAAGTCATTCATATCACGCTCTCCCCCATTCAAAATGTTATTTCATTAATCTCTCTTTCCTCCCCCTCTCCTGAAAGTGCTGACACTTGCCGGGGGGAGGGACAGTTCCCAGGGTCTCCCAGCCTTCTGGTACCTCACCCATTCCTTATGTCCAAGCATAGGCAATGGGAATTGGCAGTTGTACAATTCTAGGGGGAGGAACACTGCCAAGTTCAAACTGTCCTCATACAAAACTCACATGCATTTATTTTCATCAGAGACTAAAGATCAGAAGCAGGAATAGACAGTAGAACACTGAGGCTGATTGTAATGTCTTTCTAATACATTGGGTGAGATCAACAAGCATAGAATGAGAGAAGAGAGAAGAGATAAACAGCAGGAAAATAATGTTATAAGAGTCCATTGTCGATGTCTCTTTTGGATTTCTATTTGAGTGGAAAATTAGGTTCAATGCTGAAAATATGTTGCAAACTGCAATTTAAATGCTAAGTTAATTATTACACATGCAGTTCACAATAATCACGCTTATCTTTTTTTGTCCAGTAAACTATCCAATATGAATGCCCTTCATTATTATAGAGGCAGATAAAATCTCTCTGTGTAACTCTGTCTCCGTTAAAATGATTTGCTTCTGACCCATGGATTAACAATTTGGATTCAATCCATCAAAGTTATCAGGAGGCTGCAATGGATCCCACAGGACTGTTGTGCAGAAGAGCAGAGGAGTTTTCCTCAGTGTCCTGGCTTGAGGCACTCTCCCAGTCCCTAGCCTACCTCAGTAGCCCCCAGCTCTCCATGTTGGACTGCTTGGACCCTCAGATGCAGCCTGAATATTTTGGTCGGTTGTCCTAAAGAAGATGGCGAACATGGAACAGGCCAATCATGAGGCTGCCTCCTGGAAAATTGCTGACCCAATCTTATTGCTGGTTTGTGACACTGCCTCCCCACTAAAAAAATTGTTCCTGATGTAGGAATCCTTTAGCACATGTGAAATCCAGGCTGTAGATGGTCATCTACCTTCAAAGGCACAACATAGCTACCAGCAGCTGGAACATAACCTCAATAGGCAAATCAAGTTCATTCGTGCTGGGCCAGGCATTCCTGAGGACAACCAAAGGAACATTTTGGATGCTGGAAATTTCAGAATCCGGATTAAGTGGCTGATCACTTGACCCGTAACATTAATTTCTCTTGACAGATGCTGCCAGACCTGCTGAGCTTTTCCAGCAATTTCTATTTTTGTTTCTGATTTATAGCAACCGCAGTTCTTTCGGTTTTTATGTAATGGCTGATTTTCTTATTTTTGTTCTATGATTGTTTTTGCCTCTGTAACACAGTACTTTTCTGGGATACAACGAAGCAGATTATCAAGACAAACCACAGCGATCCAAATTAACCAGAAATTCGAAACTTTCACCATCTAGCCCAAAATGTGCTAAACTCAGACACAAGATAAACTAGTACATTTATGTAGCACCTTCAGCATGGCGAAAAGAAACCTCAAATTTTATCAGCTCACACACAGGATGAACCCAGCATCTAATAAAATTGTGGAGGAATGTGTTTGATTGCATTGTGGAAGGCAAGAAGCTGTGAAAATCACAATAGCTTTGTCGGCAGAAATCATAATGTTGACCTGATTAATGTTGGTCATGATTATTATGACATTCCACACTAGTTAGTGAATGTCGCAAACACTTCTACTTAACTTAATCACTGTACACATGAGCTTCAGTATCTTGATCTTGTGTAGATAAGAAGTGAAGTGTCTGTTCTTTAAAGACCTGAAACAAAATGTAAAAGGTGTTTCTATTGTCCTTATTCCACACTAGCGGAGGCTGTGATAAGATTGAATAAAATTGTGAGCAATGCTACTGTGTAGAATGTAGAAAGGAATCAGTTAGATCAGGTCGCTGGATGGTTGGTTTGAAATGCAGAGTGATGCCAATAGTGTGGGTTCAATTTCCTTTCCAGCTAAGATCACCATCAAGATCTCTCCTTCTCAACCCCTACCCTCACCTGAGACACTGTTGATTTGATTTAATTTGATTTATTAATGTCACATGTGCCTAGGTACAATGAAAAGTTTTGATTTGCGTGCAGTGCAGGCAGATCCTACCACACAAAGTGCATTAGGGTAATAGAACAGAGAGAAGAATATGATGTTACAGCTGCAGGGAAGGTGCACAGAGCAACAATAAAACATTAAATTTAAAACTTGAGCAGTCCTTCAGAAGTCTAATAATAGCCATGAAGAAGCTGTTCTTGAATCTGCTGGCCACCAGTCATCTCTCTCTCTCTGTCTAATCAGAGAGCAGCCCTGTGATACAGCAGTGACTTTACCTCAGAACATGTAGTGAATAGAACCAAGCAACTGTAATATTTGGGTGAGGTGTTTAATCCCTACTCTGCTGCACTGTCTAATCCTAATAAGGGAAGTGGTCAGAGGCTAAACATGATCATGTTTCTGGACCAGGAGAAACAAACAAGGAGAATCTACATACTCTCATGGTCATTGTCCAGGTCTCTCTATTGGAAAGGCCATAAAGGAAGGCATGTAATGCCTTTGACAACATTTGGGATATCCCAAAGTGTTTTTATTGCCATTGCTGTCAGTGTTGCAGAGCAGGAAACAGTCAATTTGCCCACACCAAGTCATAGAGTCCCGACAGTGTGGAAGCAGGCATTCAGTCCATTAAGTCTACACTGACCCTCTGAAGATCATGCCACCCAGACCCACCTCCTTACCCTACAATTCTGTATTTCCCATGACAAATCCAGCTAGCCTGCACATCTCTGAACACTATGGGCAATTTAGCATGTCCAACCCACCTAACCTGCACATCCTCAGAATGTGGGAGGAAACTGGAGCACCCGGAGGAAACCCACACAGACACAGGGAGAATGTGCAAACCCCACACAGACAGTCACCTGAGGGTGGAGTTGAACCCAGGTCCCTGGCGCTGTGAGGCAGCAATTCTAAACACTGAGCTACCATGCCACTCTATGCAATGTGATAGTGACTGAATAGTCCACTTTCTGGTCACGTTGACTAAAGGGTAGATCCTGGGCAGGATGCCAAGTAAACACTGGGCTATGATGCCTCTTCTAGTTGAAGAGCTTCCCATCTCCTCAACCTTGCCACGTCCGAATTTTGGTGACAATTGCAGAGTTATTAGCACCTGCAGAATGCAGGCATCTGCCAGGCCTTAAAACAAAAACAAAAGAACAGCTGATGCTAGAAACCTGAAACAAAAAAGCAGAAATTACTGGAGAAATTCAGCAAATCTGGCAGCATCTATGGAGAGGAAGCAGAGTTAATGTTATGGGAACTTTCTTTCCACAGATGCTGCCAGACCTGTTGAGTTTCTCCAGCAATTTCCATTCTTGTCTCAGCCAGGCATTTCTGGGGCAGGGCTAACATTCAGAACTTCTGCAAACAAGTGTAGGCCAGTCTTTAAAAGGTGGCCTTTGCCCCTCTGGATCCGTTGCAAGTCACGGGACAAGTGGCATGGCCAAACTTTCTTCTGGCTGATTAGCAGTCAGAAAAGACTCGTCCATCCAAGTATCTCAACCAAAAGATCTTCGCATCAAAACATGCTTTATTTTTGCAACCGCTCAAAAACAAAGTAATTCAATTCTCGAGTCCCCGTAATGCAATCAATTTCGCAGTCATTCTGCTGGCTTTTGGATGTAGGTTTAGATATAAGGAAGCCAATTTCTCTGTCCCCAGTTTCTGTATGCGTGTGTGTGTGTGTGTCTGTGCAGAGACATGCAATCTGTACTGTCATCATGTCAACTCCAGAGGAGGTGGTGCGCGTGCGGGCTGTGTGTGTGTGTAACCTGATCCTCCTGCTGCTCTTAAAGGTGTATTTGTTCAGAGACTGTCCAAACATTTACTGAGCCTGGCAGCCAAGGAATGTGGAGCAGGCAGGCACTGTCAGCTTATGCTCCTGGACCGTGGGAAAGCTTTTGCTTGTTCGCCTCGAGCAAAGAGTCAATAAAACAGGAGCCAGAGATTTACAAGCCTTGATACAAGTGGCAACACAACACACAACAGGTCCAGAGTGCTGGGGCTGTGTGCATAGGAGGGGCTATCTCAGGGAGTGTGCTGAGAGCAATGCTCTGAAAGCTTGTGATTCCAAATAAACCTGTTGGACTATAACATGGTGTCCTCTGACTTCTGACCTTGTCCCCCACCCCAGTCCAACACCTGCAATTCCACACCCTGTGCTGAGAGACGATGATAGTTAACATTATGCACATCTCCACAAAGTTTGCATTCTGAGGAAGGGTCACTGGACCCGAAACGTTAACTCTGATTTCTCTCCACAGATGCGGCCAGACCTGCTGAGCTTTTCCAGTGATTTCGGTTTTTGTTTCAGAATGTTTCGTTTGACTGGTATCTGGTATTTCAAAGAATTCCCACATTTTCATTTCAACAATTCTCCAAACAAAAATTTTAAGAAAATACTACTGGTCTTGGTGTGACCAGTTTTCTTTAAAAATTGTTTTAGATGGGATATTAAATCAGGTTCAAGGCATTAGCAGGAAAAGACAAGTTTGATAAATTATTGAGACAACAATAACCTTCTGAAGAAGGGTCCAGACCTGAAACGTCAGCTTTCCTGCTCCTCTGATGCTGCTTGGCCTGCTGTGTTCATCCAGCTCTACACCTTGTTGTCTCAGATTCTCCAGCATCGGCAGTTCCTACTATCTTTGATAAATTATTCCCTCTATTTGAAGATTATAGATCTAGAGTGGATAGTCTAGAATAAAAGAAAGAACTGTGGATCCAAAACAGAAATTGCTGGAAAAGCTTAGCAAGTTTGGCAGCATTAGTACAGAGAAATCAGAGTTAATGTTTTGGTTCAAGTGACACTTCCTCAGAACTGATTTCACATTTCTTAGCTACCATTGGTTCTGTGATCACTAATGCAACATAGGAAATGGAGCAGCCAATTTGTGTACAGAAACAACAATGCAATGATCAGGCAATGTAGTTTAGTGATGCTAATTAAGGATAGATATTATCTCGGAGACTGAGAATTATTCCTGATCTTCTTTGAAATGCGGGTATGGGATGTTTATATCTCCCAGAGCACAGAAGGGGCCTTAGTTTAATATCTCATCCATGAAAGACGGGACCTGTGTCACTGCCTCACCCTCTCAATACAGCATTAAGCATGACAGCTCAGATTAAGTGCCCAGGAAGTACTTAAGCCAACAGTTTTTAATTTCAGGAAGAACAACATGCAGTCCTGTGATAACAAGTTGTAGAGCTGGATGAACACAGCAGGCCAAGCAGCATCAGAGGAGCAGGAAGGCTGACGTTTTGGG
>NC_063362.1:8477567-8507823 GCF_021869965.1 Rhincodon typus
CAACCTCTCAATAACAGCTGTAATTCCCAACAGAACCATCAGGGGAAGCTGCATTCTAGAAATAAAGATAAAACTGACATGTCTATGAATGTAATTTTAATATTGTGTGCAATAATATTTACCATTTATGCTTAAAAAAGATTGATGTCTGAAGCGAAGGAACTTTATTTCGGTGTGCAGTGTATTGATGGTTATAAATCTTAATTGGAATTTGTTGGGGATCTGTTCTCAAGTTACGGAGTGGTGTTTTATGGGAAGCGAGTGATTTGTCCTGTCTGATGACCTCCTTGTGTGTTAAGGGGAGGTTGATGGGACCCATCATTGAGTCATTACTGCCTCAACCTTGAAATGGGCTGTGTCAGGCCTCAAGGCAGACAAAGGAGAAAAGGAAGTGAGAGTAATTATCAATTGTTGCTTAAAGTTTAAATGAGGAGCTTTGGTTCTTCACACACGGAGAAGGAGGTTGGAAATGAGGGGGATTAAATTGGCCACCAGCACAATGAAGGAAGGGGTGAGAGTTTACTTGGAGAGTGGTTCTCCTAACACATTGGTATCATTGTTCTTTCACATCATTCTATTATGGCCACTGTTCTATTCAACATTAAGGTTGTCTAAACACAGCTCCTGGAGTGTGTTAGACAGAAAAGGCCAAGCTAAGTAAATAATCATTTTGTCCCCAATTTGTGCATACTCCAGCGTGCTCCTAGCCATCATGTGACTTCTGCTCCAGGGGCAAATTCTACCCCCCAGAATTTCTAAAATGTGTTTCTACTTGGTGGGGCTGAACACCTGGCAGCGCAAGCTGGTAACATTAACCCTCTCCGAGTCCCCAGGCTCTCCAGGCGTGTGGGGAACAGGCTGGATAAACAAAATCACAGGTTTGCGAGCGTTTGAAACAGCATGACAAAACATTAGTACCTGAATTCTGTTCATCTCTGATTTCTCTCTCTGTTCTTCTTACCTCGCTTATCCAGCAGAGCGGGATATGCGAGGTAAACATGTTAAATAGGTACGTTCTGGGACTGCAAGATGTATTCATCAGTTGTGGTAGTGAATTCAAGCCCCAGACTAGAGACTTGGGCGTAAAATCTAAATTGAGGCAATATTGAGGGAATGCTGCATTGTCAGAGATGCTGCTTTTTGGGTGGCGTATCAAGTTGAGGTATTGTCTTCCTTCTTGGGGGAATCTTATTAGTCTGCATGAGTCTATTTCAAATAACAGCAGACAGTCCTTCCTGCTATGCTGGCTGATATTTATCCCTCAACCACGATCTCAAAATTGGATGTCTTGGGACATTGATATTTGCAAATTGGCTGCATGCTTTGCACATTATAATCATGACAAAACTATGAAAGTACCCCATTGGAGCATCTTGAGGTTATGAAAGGCAGTAAAACAGCATTAAGGTACAGCAGGTGGCGAAGAAGGCAAATGGTATGTTGTTCTTCATGACGAGAGGATTTGGAGTACAAGAGCAGGGATGTCTTGTTGCAATTGGACAGGAGTCTTGGTGAGACCACACCTGGAATACTGTGTGCAGTTTTGGTCTCATTATCTGAAGAAGGATGATCTGGCTGTGGAGGGAGTGCAACGAAGGTTTACCAGACTGATTCCTGGGATGGCAGGGCAGACACAGGAAGAGCGGTTGAATTGGTTAGAATTATATTTGTTAGAGCTTAGAAACCTATAACATTCTAACTGGACAAGGGTAAATGCAGGAAGGATGTCCTTGATGACTGGGGAGTCCAGAACCAGGGATCATAGTCTCTGGATACAAGGTAAACCATTTAGGACTGAGATGAGGAGAAATGTCTTGACACAGAGAGTGATGAGCCTGTGGAATACACTTTCACAGAAAGTGGCGGAAGCCAAAATGTTGTATGATTCCAGAAAGGAGTTGGATATAGCCTTTGGGACTGAAGGAATCAAAGGACAGTGGCGAAAGTGGGAACAGACCATGAATTGGATGATCAGCCACTATCATAGTGAATGGCAGAGCAGGCTTGGAGGGCCAAATGGCCTACTCCTGCCTCTATTTCCTATTTTTATGGAACTGGGTTGGCGGAGGAACAGGTGTCGAGACAAAATGTCCCTCTCCATGACATTCAGTCCCATGTCTCTCTATTTCCCTGCATTACTTTAGAACCATATCTGTGCTACTGTGGCTCTCAGGTAGACAGACAAAATGCTTTGGGGATCACTGAAGAGGTCAAACAGCTCCCGTTGACTTATGAGAGATCACAGCTCGTGACCAACTAAAACAGAGAAGGTTCGTGTACAAGGAGAGACGTCATCTGGAAGAGGTCAAGTTGGAGTGAATGGACCGAACTCCCATTCTACCCAAGGCTTCAAACACCTCCTGCTGTGCATGTGGCGGAGTCTGCAGGTCATGCATTGGACCTGTCAGCTATTTCAGAACTTTTTTTTTATTTATTCATTTATGGGATGTGGGTGTTGCTGACTAGCCAGCATTTCTTGCCCATCCCTAGTTGGCCTTGAGAAGGTGGGGTTGAACTGCCTTCTTGAAACGCTGCAGTCCACTTGCTGTGTGTTAACCCACAAATCCCTAAGGGAGGGAATTCCAGGATTTAGACCCAGCGACAGTGAAGGAACAACGACACATTTCCAAGTCAGGATGGTGAGTGGCTCGGAGGGGATCTCTCGGAGTGGTGTTCCCATGCATCTGCTGCCCTTGTCCTTCTAAATGGAAGTGGTTGTGGTTTTGGAAGGTGCTGTCTGAGGATCTTTGGTGAATTTGCAACATGTTGCATTTGGAGTGGCAAACAGTGATCCTCAATCACAAGAGACAAACTCAGGAGAGACTGGGGCATTGGCCACACAGGTAGCAATTAAATGACACTACCTGTAGTTCACCAGTTCCACATCTGTAAAAACTTCCACTTCCATATAACACCTTGAACAATGAAAGGAGGGACTTTCCTGTTCCTGCTTTGATGATGTGCATCTGCTAGCTTTCAGGATCTTAGCTGTTTCCAGTCAGTCACTATTCACAAGAAACTGTGTATTCTAGAAAGCTATTTGGAGCAAAGGGAGGCTGGCAGTGGAAGACGGTGGTGGGGGCGGGGTGGATACTCTCATCAGGCTGGAGGCGAGTGTGTGACTGGAGGTGTTACTCATGCATCATGTACATATGCTGAAGACCACCCCACATCCCTGTCTGTCAGCCATCCCCTGACCCCACTGAAGACCCAGGCTGTCACTGAGAGTGTGGAATACACATAAGGCAAAGGAAGATAATGGGAAACGTGGAGTCATTAATTAATGAGAGGGAGGAAATGCAGCACCCAGACAAAGGCCATTAGAACTTTACACTGCATGCTGGAGAAGATAATCTCAGGCACTTAACTCACTAAGGAGTGTGAAAGGAAGCAGAGGAACTCATTCAATTTGTACATCGGGATTTTCACAAAGAAGAAAGGCTGAGTTTTGTTCAGGATGATCAAAGTGGGTGCCAGCCTTAACCAACTCTCGCTCGTTTCCTATGGCGTTGCCATTGTTTGTGTGGGTCCCACATTGATGGAGGAAGCTCTGCACTGACAGCCAACTGAATGAGTCCACCCCACACCCCTTCGCTTCCCCTTGCTGTCCTCTGAATGCCTTTTATTTTGTGGAATGCAAAGTTACCCAACCTGCTTTGTGAATAGTGACTGAGCTCCCAACTGCTGATTGCAAATATCATAAAATCCGATAGACTACCAATGATGTGGAGACTAGAGAGCCCCTTCGCTTTGTGAAGCCTCTCAGATGTTAAAGGGGCTACCTGAGGGGAAGTGAGTGTTGGAGCTAGTAAACCGTGCATGTTGACACCGATTTATTTTATTCTCAAACAAAAACAGAAACTACTAGAACAACTCAGCATCTGTGAAGAGGAAGCAGAGATAATGTTGCCCATTTTATTCTCCTTGGCAATTTTCCCTGTTGCCTGAAACTGCTGGGTGAGAGATCTGTAGGGAAATAGGCACCTTTAGGTGACAGTCTTGCTATTTGTATGTGTGTCTTGACAATGATTTCACACAGTTGAGTCATCACTGCTGAATCTGAGGCTGTTCTGACTCAACGCCACCACCTGGGGGGCAGCCAAGTTTGATAGGAATTAGTAATGGAATTTGATTTTAACGGTGTCCCCCATAGTGAGATTCATGGAGTGGGGCATTTAATCAGCTCAGAGGGTGGTCTGTGGAGATCTGGCTGCCTTACTGCCTCTGCACACCAAGGAGCGTGAAAGGAAACAGAAGAACTCATTCCTCTGATCAGAAAAGATTGACAAGAATGTTGCTGAGACCAGAGAGTTTGAGCTATAGGGAGAAGCTGAATAGGCTGGGGCTATTTTCCCTGGAGCAACGGAGGCTGAGGGGTGACCTTATAGAGGTTTATAAAATCATGAGGTCCGTGGATAGGATGAATAGGCGAAGTATTTTTGCTAGGGTGAAGGAGTCCAAAACTAGAGGGCTTAGGTTTTATCTGAGAGGGGAAAGATTGAAAACGGACCTGAGGGGCAACTAGTGGCAAGAGGTCTGTGGTCGATCTTCCAACTCTTGTGCCAATGGAGGCCCTTAAGTGGGCAATTAATGACCAAACGACCCTCCCCATCATTAGGATTATCCCAGGAACTCAAAGTACAGTACATTTCAGAGGGAGACACTGTTGGACTTTACACCTTGCTCATGGCACATTATGCACTGAGGCTGCATGTACCCTCTTAAGTGAATCTAAAAATTCCTATTGCCTTCTCAGAAAAGTAACATGGTCAGAAGAATACTTTGGGCTTTCCTAAAGTCATGAGAGGCACTTTAGAAATGTCAATACTTTATAGAGTCAGAGAGTCATACAGCATGGAAACAGACCCTTCGGTCCAACCAGTCCATGCTGACCACAATGCTAAACTAAACTAATTCCACCTGCCTGCTCCTGGCCCATATCCCTCCAAACCTTTCCTATTTATATATCCATCCAAATGTCTTTTAAACATTGTAATTGCACTGGTATCCATCACTTCCTCAGGACATTCATTTCACACGCAATCTACCCTCTGTGTAAAAAAAATTGCCTTTTATGTCTTTCTTAAATCTCTCTCCACTCACCTTAACAATGTACCCCCATAGCCTTGAAATTCCCCATCTTCGGGAAAAGACAACTACCATCAACTCTGTATATACTCCTCACTTTTTTATAAACCTCGAACAGGTCACCTGTCGACCTCCTACGCGCCAATAAAAAATGTCCCAACCTATCCAGCCTTTCCTTATAACTCAAAATCTCCATACCCGTAAACATCCTGGTAAATCTCTTGTGAACCATCTCCAGCTTGATAATTTCTTACTTCTTTTTTACTGATTACTTGCAAAGTAATATAATAATGGCAAATTCCTTCTTTAAGCATCCAGCGCCAATTCCAGAAGGCCAGATTCTTGCAACAGAACTTAAACAGACGAATATAAAAATAGATTCTGTCTCATCCAGCCGTATAAATACTGTGGCTACAAGAACAGGTCAAAGGATAAGAATTTTGCATCTCACCCTTGTCTCCCTGAGACCTGATCATCATTTCCAAACCACAAGTCGAGAGTGTGATGGAATACGCTCCATTTTCCTGGATGGGTGGAGCTCCAACAATATTCTGGAAGTTCAACACCATCCAGGACAAAGTTTCCTGCTTATCTAGCACCCCATTCACCACCTTCTACATCCATTCCCTCCACCAGTGACACACATGGCAATAGTGTATATTATCTACAATTGCACAGGTCCATACTACAGAGGAGGAGGTGCTGCACGTTTTAAAGTGCATAAAGGTGGATAAGTCCCCGGGCCCTGATCAGGTGTACCCTAGATAAAAACCAAAAGAACTGCGGATGCTGTAAATCAGGAACAAAACAAAGTTGCTGGAAATGCTCAGCAGGTCTGGCAGCATCTATGAAGGAAAAAACAGAGTTAACGTTTTGGGTGCGGTGACCCTTCCTCAGAACCTCAATGGAGGTCTACCCTAGCACTGTGTGGGAAAGTAGGGAAGTGATTGCTGGGCCCCTTGCTGAGATATTTGTATCATCGATAGCCACAGATGATGTGCCTGAAGACTGGAGGTTGGCTAATGTGGTGCCCCTATTTAAGAAAGGTGGTAAGGAAAAGCCAGGGAACTATAGACCAGTGAGCCTGACATCGATGGTGGGCAAGTTGTTGGAGGGAATCCTGAGGGACAGGATTTACATGTACTTAGAAAGGCAAGGACTGATTAGAGATAGTCAATGTGGCTTTGCGCACGGGAAATCATGCCTCACTAACCGGATTGAATTTTTGAAGAAGTAACGAATAGGATTGATGAGGGCAGAGTGGTGGACCTGATCTAGGTGGATGTCAGTAAGGCGTTCGACAAGACTGGTTAGCAAGGTTAGATCACATGGAATACTGGGACAGCTAGCCAATTGGATACAGAACTGGCTTGAAGGTAAATGTCAGTGGGTGGTGGTGAAGGTTGCTTTTCAGACTGGAGGCCTGTGACCCACGGCGTGCCACAAGGATCGGTGCTTTTTGTCATTTATATAAATGATTTGGATGTGAACATAGGAGGTATGGTTAGTAAGTTTGCAGATGATACTAAAATTGGAGGTGTAATGGATAGCAAAGAAGGTTACCTCAGAGTACAATGGGATCTTGATCAGATAGGCCAGTGGGCTCAGGAGTGGCAGATGGAGTTTGATTTAGATAAATATGAGATGTTGTATTTTGAAGAGGCAAATCAGGGCATGTATGGAATGAACTGCCCAGAGGAGGTGGTACAATTACAGCATTTAAAAGGCATCTGGATGGGTACATGAATAGGAAGGGTTTAGAGGGATATGGGCCAAATAATGGCAAATGGGACTAGATTTATACAGGGTATCTGGTCAGCATGGATGAATTGGACTGAAGGGTCTGTTTCCATGCTGTACATCTCTACGACTCTATGAATCTAACTCACCAAGGTTCCTTCAACAGCACCTTCCAAACCCATGGGCTCTACAACCTAGAAGGACAAGGGCATCTGAAATGTGGGGACACTGCCATTTGTAAATTCCCCTCTGAGCATCACTGACATGGAACTATATCACCTTTCCTTCATCACCACTGTGTTTAAATCTGGAACTCTCTTCCAAACTGCATTGTGGATGTATCTATACCAGATTTATTGATGTGATTCAGGAATGCAGCTCACTTCTACAATTGGTTATGGGGCAATACATTCTACATTTGCCAGCAATGCCTTGATCCTAAGAACAAATAATAATAGACACATTTAGTTTCTGTTATGTGCAATACCTCCCAAAAGGACCACAATACTTGTGCTGAGGGCTACATAATGGCTTGCAATTCACTACATTTATCCCGTTGTGTTTCATTCAGAGCAATATGCACATGTAACAGGTTCCTTCTGCCCACTTGGCCCTGAAAAGTCTCTGCTCCTTCAATTCGACCATTTTGTAGCCCTGTGAGAACCTCTGTCCAGCCATTGTCCCCTATGCCTTCATTTGTCTCTGTTTCAACCAATGGGATTTTCCTTCCTAACTCTCTCTGCACTCCTCTCTCTCTCACTTTCCTCCTTACCTTAAATCAAGCTTTGTACACCTGGCCCAATATCACCTTCAGTCAAACCACCTTCTTGCAGAATGCCCTGAGATGCTGCATCCTGTGAAGGGCATTATCTAAATGCAGGGCTGTTTTCACAGTGGGCTTGTGCCGCTGATCCGGGAACTTCAATGCCTGGCAGACTGGGTATTCCCGGGTAGCTTTCCTGTCAATGTCAGGGGACAATACGTACATATGGATTAGAAACCCAAGTAGACTATTGGGCCTCTTCAGCCTAATTCACCATTCAATAAGATCACAGCTAATCTGTTTGTGCTTTGAATTCCACACCTCAATCTACCCACTAACCTATTTTCTCACTCTTAGCTCTTGTTAGGTCTTATGCAGTTTTGCTTCTTTCCCCAACTGCTATCCATTATGTCCTCGTCTACCTCCCCCTTTCATACGTCTTTTTCTCACTGTGCTCCATGTCCGCCTATCCAGTCCCCTTCGCCCCTCCCCACTTTAGCATAAATCCCGCTTATTCTGAGCTACTAACAGTTCTGATGAAGAGTCACCAGATTCAAAATGTTAGCACTGCTTTCTCTCCCCAGATGCTGCCAGACCTGCAGAGTTTCTCAGCACTTTCTGCTTTTGTTGCAGGCTATTGCTAAGCTTTATTCTGGATCTCAGTACCTGGCTTCTGACTTCTCCTTGTATCTCCTAGAGGAATGTGTGGTCTATTGATGCAATGTGATAGGATCCATCTGACTGAAGACACTGAATTTTTACAGTGCAGTTATTACATTGTACCGGCTATGTTATGTAGTGTTATTTCCCTACATTCCTGCACACCACTGCTTTTAAGTTCATTGGATGAGGGTAGTGCTGGTTGGGCATTTATTGCAGTAACAGTCAACCACATTGCAGTCGGTCTGGAGTTACATGCAAGCCAGAGCAGGTAAGGATGGCAGTTTCCTTCCCTAAAAATACCATAGTGATCCAGTTGGATTTTTCCTGACAATGGATTCCTGGCCACCATGAAATTCGTAATTCCAGATTTTTATTGGATTCAATTACCACCATCTGCCAGTGATCATACCACTAGACTGTCAACTCCTTGCTATCCAAAAAAAAAGCCATCCAATGCCCTCTTGAATGCTTCAAATGAACCTAAACCCATCATATTTCCAGGCAGTACGTTCCACATCCTAACTACTTGTCAAAATGTATTTGCTCAGGGTCCTGAGAACTAATAAACTGGACACTGAATATTGGTTGTGCTCTTCCTTCCAAACTCTCGTGATGGAGATAGAAATTCTGAGTGGTGTTGTGTATTGTAAGTGGTGTAGACTATTTCCTGTTACTATGGTGACTATACTTTACGACAGCTCTAATTTCTCCACAGGAAAGTGTCAGCATGATACTGGACCTGGGATGAAAGACTGACACAAAGGGGACTGGCCTCAAAGATGTGAAAGCCAGCACATAATAACACAAAGCAACTAATGTGTAACACTGACAGCAATAGAAGTTAATGTTTCATGCATAACTGTAAGGTGAGAGACATTTGAAAGTTGATTGAAGTGAAATGCTATTTGAGAAGAGCAGTGAGAGACAGCTGGTGATACTACACTGGGCTTGTGCTGCTGAACAGGAACTTCAATGAATTGGCAGACTGGGTATACCTGGGTAGCTTTCCTGTCGCTGTCAGGGCATGATACATATGTACAGCTTAGAAATTGAAGTAGCCCATTCGGTCTATTCAGCCTGCTTCATCGTTCAATAAGATCATGGCTGATCTGTTTGTGTTCCAGATTCCACATGCCCATCTTCCCCTAATGCATGTGATTCTTTTGCCTCACAAGATCTTATCACCCCTGCCTTAAAAATACTCAATGACCCCACCTCCAATGCATTCTAAGCTTTCGGTCATCTTTCCAGGAGAAAAACAATTCCTCCTCATTTCTGTCCTAAAAGAATAACTGCTAATTTTAAAACAGTGCCCCCTAATTCTGAACTAATCCACGAGAGGAAACATCCTTTCCATGCCCACTTTGTCAAGTCCATTGAGGATCTTATACAATTGAACAACGTCAGCCCCTTACTCCTCTAACCTCCAGTGGAAACAAACCCAGCGTGTCCAACCTTTCCTTGTGAGACAGTCCATTCTATCCAGGAATCACTCCTAAGAACTGCCTCCAATGCATTTATACCCTTCTTAAATAGAGAGACTAAACCTGCACACAGCAATCCAGATGCGATCTCACCAATTCCCCTCAAGACCAAAGCATACCATTCCGACTTTTATACTGAAAACAGAAATTGCTGGAGAAGCTAGGTCTGGCATCTGTGGAGAGAGAAACAGAGTTTACGTTCCGAGTTCAGTGACCCTTCTTCAGAACCAGGTCACTTGGAATCGAAACATGAACTTTGCTTTCTCTCCACAGATGCTGCCAAACCTGCTGAGTTTCTCCAGCAATTTCTGCTTTGGTTTCAAATGTTCAGCATCCTGCAATTCTTGGTTTTATCCTTACTTTTATATTCTATTCCCCATGTAATAAAGATGGCATTCCATTAGGGTCCTGTTGATCTCTGCAGATCAACACAATGTGACACCTTCCTTTGCTGCCGCCATTGTAATCTTTCAGCACAGCAGCAGGGGTCGAACTTTGACACTTGATCTATGTATGGACCACTGTGGTTCCTCAATCTCTTTAACTTTCATTCCTCTTCTGAAAGGAATACGAAGGTGAAAATCCTTTCACTGCGTAAACCACATCAACAACATACATTTGTAGAGTGCCCTTAATAGCGTAATCTGACCAATTAAGCTTCACAGACACAAACTATCACCGAGCCAGTAGTAGGAAGGGCAAGCTTAAACTGGGGTCAGAGAGATCTGCTCGAAGGAGCCCCTTGGAGGAGGACAGAGTATTGGACAGACTCTGAGGTTCAGAGGAAAATTTGCAGAAATTAAGGCCTTGAGAATCAAAAGAGGCGTATCTAAAAGGGAAGGTACACACAAGATGTTGGAATCAGAGCAATACATAAATCTCGATAAGTTAGAGAGCTAAAGAACATTTCAGAAATAAGGAGAAGCGAGAACATGAAGGGGTTTGAACAATAGGATGACAATTTTAAGATCAAAGTGTTGCTAATGTTAATCAGCAAGCAGAATTAAGGAGATGAGTGAAGGAGACTCGATGTGAATTCAGAAGCAGAAAGCAGGGTTTTGAATGATTACGGGTTTTTGGAGAGTACAAGATGGAGAAGACTCAATTGCGATCAAGAACCGTGTGTTCAAAATTTGACATGTGTTGTGTTTGGACATCACTGACAATGTGAAAGCTACTGTATATGTGTTTTGAGGTTATATGAGCTCTGGCAGCAGATGGATTAAAGCAATTGTATTAATCAGTAAGTGCTAGAGAAAGTCAGCAGGTCTGCAGCATCTGTTGAGAAAGAAATTGAGTTAATGTTTCGAGTGCAGTGAACCTTCATCACAGCTTTAACGTTAACCGTTTCTTGCTCCACAGGTGCTACCACAATTCTGTTGAATTCCTCCAGCACTTTCAGTTTTTGTTTCAGATTTCCAGCACCCACAGTTCTTCATTGTTGTATTATTAGCATCAATCAGGGAGGATTGGTTAGTTCAGTTCAGTGGACAGCTGGCTTGTATGACAGAGTGATGCCAACAGAGTGAGTGCAATTTCTACACCTTTGCTTCAATGTCAAAAATATACTTTATTCGTAAAAAAAAACTTTGTATACATGCAGTCACAAATGCAGTTTGGTTCTGGACAGTGGTGTATCAAGGAAACAAACATTGGAGATTGACTGTGTCCAGACAAAACAAGGACATTTCTTACAATTCCTGCACCAGTTAAGGATTCACCTTCTCAATTCCACTCCATGCCCGAGGTATGGTGGCCCCCATGTTAAACTCACCATTGGTCGTCTCTCTCTAATGAGGCTGACTTCACCTGTTAATCGGAGCAAGGCCTAAAAGTTTCAATCTCCACCAACAAGTTAAGTTGCCTTGTGAGCACAGTTTGTGAGCACAGTCTGTAGTGTGAGTTTGGGGTTGGCCACTAACCACATTTTGAGAGAAAAGAATCAGCTTTAGTACAATATGAGCATCTGATGATGCAGGCTCCTTTGACAACAGTGCTCATTACATCTATTTGGGTAAAGGTGTGAATATTGCTCGTGTCTAAAAGGAAGTTGCAATAGCACCTGCCTCAGTGTGCCAGTGTTTATAACAGTGAAAGATTCACACTGAATATCAATGGTGCTAATTCCTCACACAAAACTGCCAACCATTCATGACTGTGCTACCTCCTATCATTGCAGTTGTTATTTACCATGGCCAATTCAGCACGTGCTCTCCAGACTCTGTTGTCTTCAGTCCCATCAATTTTAAAATTCCCATTCCTATTATAAAAGGAACTCCTGAGATATCAGTTTTCCTCCAACTCTGACCTCCCAAATATCCAATGTTCCACCATTGACAGCTGTACTGTCAGCTGTCCAAGCTTGAGGTATTGCACTTAATTAGGAGACCCCCACCCCACCCAACCCCGGCACTCACACGTCTCTAGCACCCAATCCTCTTAGTCAGAGTCATACAGCACAGAAACAAACACTTTAGTCCAACTCATCCATGCCAACCAGATATCCTAAATTAAACTAGTCCCGTTTGCTTGCCCATATCTCTCTAAAACTCTTCTACCTGTCCAAATGCCTTTTAAATGTTATAACTGTACCTGCACGCACCCACTTCCTCTGGCAGTTCTATTCACATACGCACCATCCTCTGTATGAAAAAGTCGCCCCTCAGGTCTCTTTTAAATCTTTCTCCTCTCATCTTAAAATTGTGCCTTCTAGTTTTGAACTCCCCCTACTCTCAGGAAAAGACCATTGCTATTCGCCTTATCTATACCCGTCATGATTTTATAAACTTCTATAAGATCACCCCTCAACCTCCTATGCTCCAGGGAAGAAAGTCCCAGCCTATCCAGCCTCTCCTTATAACTCAAACCCTTTAGTCTCAGTAACACCCTCGTAAATCTTTTCTGCAGCTTTTTCAATTTAATAATATTCTTCCTGTAGCAGGGCAATCAGAATTGTACGCAGTACTCCAAAAGTGGCCTCACCAATGTCTTGTACAATAGTAACATGACATTCCAACTCCTGTACTCAATGCTCTGGCCAATTTCTAAGATGCTTCCCAAAACTCTCCATTTGTTTGATTGCTTGTCCTCATCTGCCCTTATGAGGCTTGATGCAAAATTCAACTTGATAATATTCCTGTGAAGCACAATGGGACATTTTACAACATTGAGGACACTGTTTGGATGAAAGTTGTTGTGAGAGACCTGGGGTAGTCAGGGGTTCATTCAGACAAGAGTCCACTCTTGATCTACTGATCCCCTGGTTGAAAGTATTTATGTGTGCACTCCAACACTGTTCCACACCCCTCAGTATCTGACCATTTATTGTGTATTCCCCTTTCTGGTTCTTCCCAAATTCCATTCACCACTTTTCTGCCCACTTTGACCATTTCAACATCTTCCTGCAGTCTACAGTTCCTTCCTCATGACAAATCTTCCTATCATCTGCAAACCTCTTCATCATGTACCATTACAGGTAGGTGTAGACTTATATGTGAGATAAACAAAGCACTCTATACTCAGCCCTGGGAATCCCACTGGAAACGGTTTGTTCCAGGTCCAAGGCAGTAAGATTCATTTCTCAGTTTCTTGTGCAATTCTGTCTTGGGGATAAAGAAATCAGAATCAGCACGGGACAGCAATTGTTGGGAGCGTGGGTGGGGTTCACAGGCCCCATTGCTACTCCTGGTCCAGGCCACCAACCTGAGAGAAGCAGCGGCCCCTAGAGCCTGGGCCCTGATGTACACCCTCCTGCCAAAGGCCCTATTTTAACTTAAATGGTCAATTGCAGAACAGTTGAATCGGTTTCAGTACTGTTCACGAGAGGGGCTCTTGTGGCACAGTGGTAGTGCTCTATCCTTGGTGGTCAGTTAGCTGGATGGCTGATTTGCAATGCACAGTGATGGGTTCAAGTCCTGCAATGGCTGACGATTCTCCTTCTCAACCCCTCCTGTCACCTGAAGCATGGTGACCCTTGTGTTAAACCATTACCAGTCCTCTAACGGGAGAGCTGCTCTTCGGTCTGGTAAGGCTATGGCTACTTTACTTGACCATACCTCTGAGGCAGGAGGCCTGGGTTCAGGTCCTACATGCTCCAGAGGTGGGTAATAACAATAGCTGGTTGATAACGAAATACCTAGCCTAGATTTGTAGCATCGACAGGCTCACACAGTGATATTTGCGGTAAAGAGCAGATTTATAATTGAAAGTAGTAAAGCCATTTGAAAAAGTTCAATGATTAACCACTGCGTAATGAAATGTTACAATTCGCCAGAGGGGCTCTTGTGGCACAGTGGTTGTGTCCCTGCCTCTGAGTCAGGAGGTTCCAGTTCAACGTGCTCCAGAGGCGTCTAATAACATCCGAACGAGTTAATGAGAAAATATCTATAATTCGCCAGACGTTTCTCTGCATTTGAAGTTGGCGGTGAGCAATATCAGGATGGCGATTAAAATCAGCATTCCAGCCCCTCGGGTGGGACTCCCTCATAGTGGGGACAGTGTTTTGGAATCATAAAGATCTACAGCACAGAAAAGGGTCCTTCGGCCCATCGAGTCTAGGTCAGTGGAAAAACAACGACTGCCTAACTATTCTAATCCCATGTGTTAAAATCATTTCCCTTGCTCTCCAGGATGAAATCAGGCCAGGGTGGAGAAAAGGTGAATTGGGGAAAAGTAAGAAAGTGGACTTGTTGGTAAGATGGAGTGAAAATTTGTTGTGAGAGATACCACAGCGTGGAGTAAATTATAAAATCCCTGCAGTGTGGAAGCAGGCCATTCAGCCCATTGAGTTCATAGCAACCCTCAGAACAGCATCCCACCCAGACCCACCCCATCCCTGTACCCCAGTATTTTCCACGGCTAACACACACAGCCTGAACATTCCTGAACACTACAGACTTTTTTAGCATGGCCAATCCTAGTCTGCACATCTTTGGACTGCGGGAGGAAATCGGAGCATCCGGAGGAAACCCACGCAGACACGGGGAGAATGTCAAACTCCACACAGACAGTGGCCACAGCTGGAATCAAACCCAGGTCCCTGGTGCTGTGAGGCAGCAGCGCTGATCCCCGAACCCCTGTGCCATCCTTCAACAGGTGAGCAATAATGTGGTGAATTTGGTAAGATACCGTGAGAGAACTCGTTAGGTCTTGCAGCGACAAACCCTTCAAAAGCCCAATGCCTCAGACTTAAGCCAAAAAAACACAAAATTCAGCCCACTACAACAAGGTGCAGAGCTGGATGAACACAACAGGCCAAGCAGCATCATAGGAGCAGAAAGGCTGACGTTTCGGGCCTAGACCCTTCATCAGAAATGGAGATGCTGCTTGGCCTGCTGTGTTCATCCAGCTCTGCACCTTGTTGTCTCGGATTCTCCAGCATCTGCAGTTCCTACTATCTCAGATTCAGCCCACTGTTTATTTTTTGATATGTTGCTGATAAGTTTTCTTCGCATTTCAAACCTAATTTGATGAACCAGGCTCTTTTAATTCAAGGCTTAGACTTGAATTAAAGGAGTCTTGATCTTAGTAGGCCGAAGGGCCTGTACTATTATACGTTCTATGTTCTAAGGCTGCAGATATGTGTCCTCCTGATTCTACAATAGTTTGATCCTCAAAGGTGAGGGGTACAACTGAGCATAGGAAACCCACATATCTCCCACCCCTGGCACCCGGGCTGCAATTATATAAAAGCACTTCAAAAGGCTGTGCGAAAGATTCCATTGAAATGTACCGAGTAACCCACTGACAGGAAGAGAATGAGTGAAGGCAATTGCTAAGCCTGCATGGAGAGAATGGTGGGGAGGGAGGGGAGTCAAACTCACATTGTCCTGTCTCCTTTGTGAGTCAGGAAATTAGTGTAAAAAAAGTATTACAGCTCCTAAGCTCTTCTTTTTTTCTCACTTATGCAATCAGGAAACTGGCTGGACCTAAAACACACAAAATAATGCTTTTTCCCTTCCAATGCCAGTGATTAGAATGTAAATAGTCTTCATGCGCTTTGGTGCAGAGTGCCCAAGGCAGTTAATTGATGGTCATTATGGAATTCAGTTTTTCTCAATGTCCTGAACAAGGACAGGGGATGGGGGTCATGGATCCTTGTTTTCAGGGTTTATTGGCCCAAGCCTCATTGAAACTTAAGTCTGGATTCAGTGAAAGCAGGCCTCTGTGACACAATGTCCCAGTCTTAAATGCAAGGAACAGGATCATAGGGGCACACACTAACAAAAACAGCCCCTATAATTCAGGAGAAGGGAGGCAGATTTAAGGACATAGTATAGACGGGGACTTTCCTCAGAGGCATGGCCCTCCTTGATTCTGACCTAAACAACCGCTAATATAAAAGCAGAAATTGCTCGAGAAACTCACGATGTGGAGGTGCCGGTTTTGGACTGGGGTGGACAAGGTCAGATGTCAGATGACGCGAGGTTATAGTCCAACAGGTTTATTTGAAATTACAAGCTTTTGGAGCGCTGCTCCTCCATCAGAACCTGTTGGACTATAACCTGGTCTCGTCTGACTTCCGACCCTGGAGAAACTCAGCAGGTAAGGCGAGAAAGCAGCTTTGCTGTTTTGAGTCACAGAAGCTTTGCAGTGTAGAAGCAGGCCTTTCAGCCCATCAAATCTGCACCAAAGAGAATCCCATCCATGCCATTACCCTGCATTTCCCATGGCTAACCCACCTAGTCTGCACATCCCTGGACACTATGGAGCAATTTAGCCTGGCCAATCCACTTAACCTGCACATCTTTGGACCGTGAGAGGAAACTACAGCACCCATAGGAAACCCACACAGACAGGGGGAGAATATGCAAACTCCACACAGATAGTTGCTCAAGGCTGGAATCGACCCCAGGTGCCTGACACTGTGAGGCAGCAGTTCTAACCACTAAGCCTCTGTGCTGCAGTGTCCAGCTACCCTTCTTCAGAACTGAACAGTTCTTTATGTTATACAAATATAAAAGCACTGAAGTTCAAAAATCTTTCATTGCAATCATAGGAAGAGAAGAATGGGGAGGCCATTCAGCCCTTTGAACCTGTCCCACCATTCACTGACATCACGGTTGATTTGCAACAAATGACATTGGCCCATCTTTGTCCTGCCTTCCTTAATCAATCTCAGGTTGAAAATTAGCAATTGATTCTTCATCAGTTGCTGTTTCTGGAAAAGAGTTTCAAATTTCTAAAGCCCTCTGTGTGAAGAAATGTTTGTTAATGTCAGTCCCCATCCATCTTTCCTACTCTTCCTCAAATAATGGAGATAATTTATTGCTATTTCCCATACTCGATCTCCTTAAAATCTTAAAAACTTTTGATCATTTCACTTCTTTATCTGGTCAACTTGGAATTGTGTGCGGTTTTCAAAAATTCTTTCACAGGATACAGCATTTATTGCCTATCCCTGTTTGCTTTTGAGAAGGTGTTTGGAGCCACCTTCCTAAACAATGTAGTTAAGAAGCCAATCCCAGGATTTCAAATAGTGACAATTGAAGAACAGCAAGACAATTCCACATCAGGACGGTGCATGATTACTGGGGATGACCAGGAATTTGTTGCCTACAAGGGCAGTGCAAGCAGAGATAATCAATAATTTCAAAAGGAAATTGTCTGGGAAAAACAATTGCAGAGTTACGAGGAGGATGTTGGTGACGCCACTTATGGAGTACTGTGTCCAGTTCTGGGTGCCCTGTTATAGGAAGGATATTATTAAGCTGGAGAGGGTTCAGAAGAGATTTACCAGGATGTTGCCAGGTATGGAAGGTTTGAGTTATAAAGAAAGGCTGGACAGGCTGTTTGTGATTTCTGAAGAAGGGTCTAGACCCAAAACGTCAGCCTTCCTGCTCCTCTGATGCTGCTTGGCCTGCTGTGTTCATCCAGCTCCACACCTTGTTATCTCAGATTCTCCAGCATCGGCAGTTCCTATTATCTCTGGACAGGCTGGGACTTTTTTCACTGGAATGTAGGACGTTGAAAGGCAACCTGATAGAAGTTTATAAAATAATGAAGGTATAGATAGAGTTAATGGTAGTTGTCTTTTCCCTAGGATGGGGGATTTTAAGACTGGGGAAATATTTTTAAGGTGAGAGGAGAGAGATTTAAAAAAGACATAAGAGGCAAATTTTTTACACAGAGGGTGGTTCACGTGTGGAATGAACTTCCTGAGGAAGTGGTGGATGTGGGTACAGTTACAACATTTAAAAGACATTTGGATAAGTGCATGAATAGGAAAGGTTTGGAGGGATATGGGCCAGGATCAGGCAGGTGGGACTAGTTTAGTTTAAGATTTTATTTGGCAGGGACTGTTTGGACCGAAGGGTCTGTTTCTGCGCTGTATGACTCTATGACTCCATGATACAGCAGGGGAGTAAGACTAAAATAAATCAAAGAACTGCAGATGTTGGAAATCTAAAATAAGAACAGAAATTACTGGAGTAATTCTGCAAGTCTGGCTGCATTTGTAGAGAGAAAACAAAGTTAATACTCTGAGTCTGGTGAATGCCTGGGAAATGGGGCAAAATGTGTATTCAGAGACCCCAGGAGCACAATCTAACATAGACAACAAGTGCAAGAACCTCTTGTGTACTCTCTTTTAGGTCAATAAGACTGTTCTGTTCTGTCCACACAGAGCTAACTTGCACTCGCTGGGCTAAATGACCTCCTCCAGTTCCATATGTTGCCTGCCTATCTTCCCATTCCTAAAGACTGAAACTTGGTTTACAATTCTACTGCCAGAGTAAAGATGCCTCTGGCTATCTGTCGTTAAATAGGACGTGCCTGTGATTTTGAAACTGGATGACCTGTCATCACTAGGTGCTAAGTGGTAGTTTGAGGGGCGGGCAGGCTAAATTGAGGAAAGCTGATGTAAATGGCAGTGTCAGAACAGTCACCAGCTTGTGAAAAGGGACTTTGCAGTGAACACGTCAGGATAAGAATCAGTCACACCCACACCATGTGATAAGGAGAAGATGCCTCCGGGTAATCGTCTGCCACTGTCTGCCTGGGAACAGGAGCAATATGTCATCGAGTCATACAGCACGGAACCAGACCCTTCAGTCCAACTCGTCCATACCGACCAAGTTTCCCAAACTAAACTCATTCCATTTGCTTGTGTTTGGCCCACATCCCTTTAAACCTTATCTATTAATGTACCCATCCAAACGTCTTTTAGAAGTTGCAACTGTACCTGCATCTACCACTTCCTCACTCCCTGTGTGAAAAAGTTGGCCCTCAAGTCCCTTTTAAATCCTTGTTATCTCAGATTCTCCAGCATCTGCAGTTCCTACTATCTCTGAAACCCTTTTAAATCTTTCTGCTCTCACCTTAAAATTATGCCTCCTAGATTTTAAACTCCCAAACCTAGGGAAAAGACCTTTGTTATTCACCTTATCTGCACCCTTCATGATTTCATAAACCTCTATAAGGTCACCCCTCGACCTTCTACTCTCCTGTGAAAAGTGTCCCAGTTTATTCAGCCTGTCCTTATAACTCAAACCCTGCAGTTCCAGTAATATCCTCGTAAATCTTTTCTGCACTGTCTCCAACTTAGTAATATCCATCCTATAGCAGGGTAACCAGAACTGAACACATACAGGTATTTCTGCTGTAACGCATGTTTTGTTAACTCAAATTGGCTGTAATGCAATTGATGAATAGTGGATGCTGTTTGGATAACACAAACTTTCTGCTGTACAGGCATAGTGATTTTCTGTAGCGATTTCCCTATAACATAATTTTCTGTAGTGATTTTCTATAGCGCTATTTTCTATTGAAGAAGGTTGCACAAGAACGCAACTATCGTGTTATAGGAGAACTACCTGTACTCCAAAAATGTTTTCAGAGATTCCAGGAACACAATCTAACACAGACAACAAGTGCAAGCACCTCTGTACACCACCAATTTTTGGGAGCAAAGAATCTAGGGTGCATTCTGGACCCAAAAAGCTAGTTTCAGGTTATAGAACCACAATTAATTGTTACTGTACGTTTTGATTGCAAGGCTCTTTAAGAAAGGCCTGCTCAAAGGTCAGATTGTGATGACTTTGTGGCAGGTTGTGAGGGATGCCATGATTGCAACTTGCATTTGGGAGAGTGGTACTTCTTAGTAATCCAGTCTCCTTAAACTTGACCAACAAAAACACCATGGTACTGTTTCGAAGAAGAACATGGGAGGTCTGAATAGCGACCACGTATATATGCATACATGAAAAACTAATTAGCTGGTCGCGATGGCACTGCTGTTGGTGGGATCTTGCTGTGCACTGTTTTCCCCTATGCTCTACCAACAACTTTGAAGATATTTCACTGGTTGTGAAATTGGGAACTCTGAGGTGGTGTAAACTGTGATGCAAATGCAAAGCCACTCACCATCCTGACTTGGAAATATATCGCTGCTCCTTCACTGTTGCTGGGTCAGAATCCTGGAATTCCTTTCATAACGGCATTGTGGGTCAACCCACAGCAGGAGGACTGCAGCGGTTCTAGAAGGCAGCTCAACCCCACCTTCCCAAGGGCAACTAGGGATGGGCAATAAATGCCAATATGGCTGCATTCATAGAATCCCTACAGTACATAAAAGGGCCATTTGACCCATCAAATCTACACCAACCCTCCACAGAACATCCCAACCAGACCCCAACCCTATCTTCAAAGCGAATCAACCTAGCCTGCACATCACTAGGCAATTTACCAAGGCCAATCCACCAAACTTGCACATCTTTAGACTGTAAGAACAAACTGAAATATGCAGTAGAAACCCACACAGACACAGGGAGAATGCGCAAACCCCACACAGACAGTCACCCAAGGCTGGAATCAAACCAAGGACCCTGGTGCTGTGAGGTAGCAGTGCTAATCACTGAGCCACTTTATCACCCACTTCTTTGCATACCGAGGCTAAGCAGTGAGCTGAGAATCTCCCACAGCTGCTGTCTTTCATTACATCAAGGAGCGGACTGCCTTTTCGTCCCAGCCATTTTGGGTGGATGTCAAAGATGCCACAAAAACCAGCAGAAAATCCCCAGTTTCCGGGCCAGCATTCCTCTCTTAGACAACACCCTAAAGGTCAGAGCATGGGGTCAGACTCAGTGGTGTTGTCCAGGAGACCGGAAGAAATTCTGGCTCATTCCAATCTTAAATCCAACCTCATTGAAAGGACAGTACCTTTAACATACAGTACTGCTGAGAAAGCAGGTCTTAGCTCTGTAATTATAATAAGGGTAATAAGGTATCTCATTCCAAAACTAAAAAAGGTGCTAATTTTACCAGGATAATGTCTCCTAGTCAGCCTGCCATTTCCTGCTCTTCAGTAACTTGAGCACATTGAACATTTGGTTATTCATATCCAACTGTACAACAGTCCATTCACCCATCAGCCCAGTGCTTGTTGATCAACATTGACATCCAATTCACAGGTACCTCATGTTCAAATCCGCCCATGCCTCAGACCTCCCAACTCTGTAACCTCCTAAACCCCACAACACTCTGAAATATCTGCTGGCATGATTGGAACCAAGTGGATCTGATTGACTATGAGATCCTTGATTGGGTGGTTAACCTGGGCCAATCAGGGAGCCCTGGCTGACCAATATAAACAGGACATTTAGAATGTCCTCAGTTCCTCAGTTCAGGAACTGACTCCAATCTGGCTGGCCACACCCAATGTACTGTGCATATCTAAATAGAATGATGAAATACTGGCCTCTTTGCAGTTATTTTATCTGCATTCCTCTAACTCTGGTCCCCTGTCTGACTTCTATTTCTTTTGTCCAACCACTGGCTGGAATGGCTTCAGCTGCCTGGACTCAAATCTCAGGAAGACCCTCCCTAAACATCTCCCTCTTCCTGTCCATCTTTAAGACTCTGCTCAAACTTACCCCTTAGCCAAGGTCATAGAATCATAGTACAGCACAGAAACAGACCCTTTGGTCCAACTTGTCTGTGCCGACCAGATATCCTAAATTAATCTCGTCTAATTTGCCAGCATTTGGCCCATATCCCTCTAAACCCTTCCTTTTCAGATACCCATCCAGATGCCCTTTAAATGTTGTAATTGTACCAACCTCCACCACTTCCTATAGCAGCTCATTCCATATACATACCACTCTCTGTGTGAAAAAGTTGCCCCTTAGGTCCCTTTAAATCTTTCCCCTCTCACCTTAAACCAATGTCCTCTAGTTTTGGACTCCCTTACCCTGGGGAAAAGACCTGGTCTATTCACTTTATTCATGCTCTTCATGATGTTATAAACCTCTACAAGCTCACCCCTCAGCCTCCAATGCTCCAGGGAAAATGGTCCCAGCCTATTCAGTCTCTCCCTATAGTTCAAACACTCCAACCCTGGCTACATCCTTGTAAATCTTTCCTGAACCCTTTCAAGTTTCACAACATCCTTCCTGTACCAATGGCTCCTTTTCTGGCCCAGTGCCAATTTATCTGAATGTCTTTCTATCAGCTAATGACTGAGTGGTCAGTTAGCTCAAAAAAAATCAAAGAACCGCAAATATTGTAAATCAGCAACAAAAACAGAAATTGTTGTAAAAACAGCATCTGTGGAAAGAAAACAGAGTTAATATTTAGGGGCCAGTGTCCCTTCTCCAGTATTAATTGCAGCTAGGGAAAGGTAAGTATGTATCATAGAAGCTGCCAGACCTGCTGAGTTCTTCCAGCAGCTTCTGTTTGCTTTTTGGTTGGTTAGCTCAGTTGGCTGGACAGCTGCTTTGAGATGCAGAGTGATGCCAACAGCATGCGTTCAATTCCCACGCCAGCTGAAGTTATTTTGAAAGACTCTCCTTCTCAGTCTCTCCCCTCACCCGACATCTGGTGACCCTCATGATGTCTTTCCCTTTACCTTCCGCGATCAACTCAAAGCTAGGTGGGACTGTGTGTTGTGAGGAGGATGCAAAGAGATTTTGGGGTATTTGGACAGGCTGATTGAGTGGACAAGTACATGGCAGATGGAATACGTCGATAAATATGGATAACTATATTGTTATCCACTTTGATAGGAAGTACAGGGAATTTCCTAAATGATAAGAAATTGTTGAAATCCACAGGTACCTGGATGTCCTTATTCATAACTCACTGAAAACTAAGTTGCAACTACCAGCAAACAATTAGGAAAGCAAACAATATTTTGGCCTTTATCAGGAAAGGATTTGAATAAAAGAGCAAAAATGCCTTGCTTCAGTTGCATGGACACTTTGTCATGCTACTTCTGCAGTACTGTGTGCAGTTCTGTTCTCCTAGACTTAGAAAGGTTAAACAGGCCATAGCGCGACTGTAGTTGGAGGTAGACTAGACTGGTTCCTGCAATAGACTGAGCTATGAGGAGAAGATGAGGAGACTGGCCTTGCATTCTCAAGAGACTAGAAAACTTAGGGGCAATCTCATTGTGCAATTCTTGAAGAGAAAGATGTTTCCCGAGGGTGGGGGCAAGGTCTAGGACCAGGAAACGCCATAGTGTCGTAGAATCATACAGCACAGAACAGGCTCTTCAATCCAACTCATCCATGCCATCCAAGTTTCCCAAACCAAACTAGGCCCATTGGGAAAAATTCCATTTTGGACTAAGGTGAAGAGGAATCACTTCACTCAGGAGAGAGAGGGTCTTTGGAATTCTGTACAGAAGAGGATTATGGATGTGCAGTCACTGTGTAAAGTCAAAATAATCCCAGAGGACCATGGGTTGCCCTCTCATTAGAGAGACAGCTGGTAGTGGTGGATTAACCTGAGGGTCATAATGGTGCAGGCAAGGAGTAAGGGTGAGAAGGAAGAACCTTCGTGGTAACCTGAGCCAGCACAGAGATTAAATCTACACTCTTGATATCACTCTGCGTTGTAAACCCCTACCACGCAAATTAATCAACACCTCCCCCGACCTTAGTCACTGTGCATGTTCAAGATAGAGATTGATAGAATTTTAACTAAAACAATGACATCAGGGGATATGGAGGTAACGTGGAGATCTGATGTTGAGGTAGATGATCAACTGTGACCTAGAAATAGCAGAGCAGGCTCAAAGGGCCTGAATGGCCTACTCCTGCTTCTACATTCTCATGATAAGCCTCAGGTCACTCTTCTATAAAAAAGGCACTATATAAATGTAAACTAATGCTGTATAGTGACTGCGCTGTGTAATTTGGAAGGCAGATCTGACCTCCATTTGTCATGGTAAACTAAAGGCATTAGCAAAGGCATCAATTATCCGACAGCAAGTACAGGCTGGTGTGAATAAGAATTAAGAAGCCTTGTTTCATGGCAATAGCTCATTTGAGATCATTTCCATTCATCACAAATGTTTATATCTGTATTTCCTGTGTTCTCGTGCCTTGTTTCTTAATGGACATGTCATAATGAATCCTTGACTCTTTCCAAAAACGGCGCATTGGTTCACACATTTTCTGCACATTGATTCAGTGATTTTCTGAAGCACCATTTTACCCAATAACCAGAAGAGCTGAAACACACAGAAAAACAAATGCTCAAGGGCCACCTTTTGAACTTTTGCACATCTGGTGTACAATTTCAGCCAATTTATTCCTGCAAAATACTCAGAGATTGGGTTACTATGGCAGGTCCGACCTTCAGATTAGTCACAGCCAACATTACCTCTTCAGGTAGAGTTTAAAGGTTCCAAAGGATTGACTTTGCCCAGTGTCCCAACTGGAACTCTTGCCTAAACCAAAACCAATCTGAAAGAGAAGCATCAGAGGAACAGGAAAGCTGATGTTTCAGGCCTAGACCCTTCTTTAGAAATGGGGGAGGGGAAGGGGATTCTGAAATAAATAGGGAGAGAGGGGGAGGATTTTAGAACCCCCTTCCCCTCCCCCATTTCTGAAGAAGGGTCTAGGCCCGAAACGTCAGCTTTCCTGCTCCTCTGATGCTGCTTGGCCTGCTGTGTTCATCCAGCTCTACACCTTGTTATCTCAGATTCTCCAGCATCTGCAGTTCCTACTATCTCTGAAACAATTTTAACCCGACTGCGAAGCCTCTTCTAAGGATGCCTACCTTGAAGAAGTTACCCTCCTCCCTCTGGAAAGACCTCAGTGGATCTCTCTCCCACTGCAACTCTCTTGTAATCTCTTCTGCCCTGAAACTGCTCGACCACGTCCTGAAGCAAACCAGGTAGTACAGCCACATTACCTTTCCATCCCCACCTCTTTGACCTGTCTGTCTCCTCTCCACCTATCTTCTCCTCTATCCATCTTCTATCCGCCTCCCCCTCTCTCCCTATTTATTTCAGAACACCCTTCCCCTCCCCCCTTTCTGAAGAAGGGTCTAGGCACGAAACGTCAGCTTTCCTGCTCCTCTGATGCTGCTTGGCCTGCTGTGTTCATCCAGCTCTACACCTTGTTCTCCCAATCTAAAAGAGATCATGTTTTGTGGTCACCCATTTAAAATAGCAGCACAAAAGGATCCATTGATGCATCCAGCCTGTCCCATATAATTATAATATCTTGCTTATCATAATATAGATACACCTTATTCCTCCTGGGAAAGAAAGAGTTGAATTTATATAACACTTTTCACAACAGCCAAACATCCTAATGCATTTTACATTAAATAAGGGACTTTTTGAACTGTGCTTATTATTACAGTTGTTGGAATGTAGGAAATGCAACAGCTAATTGCGCTCAGCAGATTCCCACAAACAACAATTTGACTAATGACCAACTAACCTGTTGTTGGGATGCTCGTTGAGGGGTAAGTATTGGTCAGAAATTGGGGGAGAACCATCTGCAACTTTTTTCTCTCTCTGCAACTTTGAGTGCCAATTGCATTGCATGAGTGGACAGAACTGACGCTGGCAGAAAACTCTTGGGCACATCCTCGATGACATCAGGTGTTGATGAGATCTGCTGCAAGGTTGACGGTAACATAAACAGTCTCTTTAATTATCTTTTATACCCACCCAACCAGGCAAATGAGGGCTCCCATTTTATCTGACGGATGATACCACCATTAGTATAGCACTCGCTCAGTAGTGCACTGGAGGGTCAGTCTTGCCTTGTGCGCTCGGGCCCTGAGTAGGGCTCAAACCTAAAACTTTGTGACTGAGGTGGGAGTGCTATCAGTTGAACCACAAGCTAATACACATCCAGAACCAGCAGAAGCCTCCTGGAGCCATATGGTCTCCTAGGAAAGGCGAAAAGCTGGTGACAGCTCAAATACTGTTGGTTGGAATATTCCTCTCTGATTTTTCTGGATGATGTAAACAAGTCCAGGAGATCACATTGCTTCTGATTTATGCAGCATATCGTCGCTTGGATGATTGCACCCAAGACAAAAACTAGTCTAGCTCATCCTTGAAGGAATTCAAACAATCAACATTCATTCCATAAGAGGAAACAGATTCTCATTGCAGCTTGTGGCATTTGCCATGCCCCACAATTGCTGCCGTGTTTGCCTCATTAACAATGGACATCTGTTAAAGTAACACTTTGTACAGGCCGTTCTTTCATAAGTCAATTTGTACACAACTCGAACGCAATGCAGGACAATATAAAGTGGTTGTTCCTAAGTACAGGAAAGGTTCAGACCTTTAAAATTACACCACTATGTTGAATCACCTTCCTAACTATATGTGATCATAATTCGGACGTTTGTAAATCAGTGATCCCCATATGTGAAATGAGTTGAAACATATCTGAGAGTTGTAACAAATCTCTCTCTACAAGTGCAAGATATTTCTTTTATAATTGTGCATGGAATCCGGAAAGAGAAAGAAGCCATTTTGGCCCTTTTTAAATCCACGTCAGTGTTTTCTCGATATGAGCCATTGCATCTAATCCCACTCTCCTGCTCTGTAGCCAGGACCTTTTCACATTTCTCATACAATCATAGAGTCATACAGCACTGAAACAGACCCTTCAGTCAAAACAGTCCACGCTGACCATGTTCCCAAACTGAACTACACCCACTTGCTTGCCCTTGGCCCATATCCCTCCAAACCTTTCCTATTCATGTACCTGTCCAAATGCCTTTTAAGTGTTGTAATTGTACCCGCATCCACCACTTCCTCCGGCAGTTCATTCCACACACGAACCACTCTCTCTGCAAAAATTGTTTCAGCGATAGTAGGAACTGCAGATGCTGAAGAATCTGAGATAACAACGTGTAGAGCTGGATGAACACATGGCCTGCATGGCCTGGATGGCCTGCTGTGTTCATCCAGCTCTACACCTTGTTATCTCTCTGTAAAAATGTTGCCCCCATATCCTTTTTAAATCTTTCTCCTCTCACCTTAAAAATATGTCCCTCAGTTTTGAACTCCTTCAACCAGGGAAAAGACTATTGCTATTCATGATATCTATGACCCTCATAATTTTATAAAAACTCAATAATGTCACCCCGGAACCTCCTACATTCTAGTGAAAAAAAGTCTCTGCCTTCCCAGTCTCCCTTTATGTCTCGAACTCTGCCCGCCCGGCAACTTCCTGGTAAATCTTTTCTGAATGCCCTCCAGTTTAATAAATATAATATCCTTCTTCTAACAAAGCGATTAGAACTGAACACTCTCTTCCTCAAACAGCTAGAAAATGCTCATTGACAAGTTTATGATGAAGCTTTCCACATTCACATTCGAAGTCTGTTTGCTTTTTGTGTGCCAGGATTGTTTTCCTGGCCTCCTGTTTAATTTTTAGCGTCTTTTGAGGGGATAGGATAACATTCGTCATACAGGATTAACAGTTGAATTTACTCAAGGGCGGACACAGGAATGAATACAATGGAGGTAGATACAGCAGCATTTTGAATTTCTAATTTTCATTCATTACTCCGAAACAATTAATCTCATCAGTGTGGTCACACTGTAACAATAAGGAGCAGCAGGTTCTGCCCTGAGGTACTAACTCCCGTTAACTACAGGGATATCGTCCAGCTGGGATAGTGATAGTGATCTCCAAATTATGCTCAGCTTCTATTTTCCCTCACCAAGGTGCAATTCCACTCAAAATTTGTTGGTCAACTTTCACTTAAACGTCGTCAATCGATCCTGGGTGCAGGAATAGAGAGCAGCTACTTTCTGATCAGAAGTTGCTGGAAAAGCTCAGCAGGTCTGGCAGCATCTGTGAAGAGAAGAAAAACAGAGCTAATGTTTCGGGTCCGGTGACCCTTCCTCAGAGCAGATCCGAACCCAAAACGTTAACTCTGATTTTTCCTTTACGGATGCAGCCAGACCTGTTGAGCTTTTCCAGCAACTTCAGTTTTTGCTCCTGATTTACAGCACCTTTACAGTTCTTTCAGTTTTTACTTTCTCATCAGTCTTGCCACTCACAAGATGGCAGCAGTGGACGAGGCAGAATCCGGGCTCTTGTTCCTGGGCTTGTCCTCTTCGTCCATTTTCTCTTTTCCTTTTTCCTTTATCCCCTTCTTCTTTTCTCAGTTTTATTTAGTTTTCGCTCAAACTTACCTGATAAGGAGATGAAGTATGAAAGTGGCATCGATGGGCTCTTCAGTGACAGCAGCATCATCAAAGGCAGAGATAACAGTGTGGAGCTGTGGGTCTTTATGAAGAAGGGTCCTGACCCGAAATGTCGACTCTCCTGCTCCTCTGACGCTGCCTGGCCTGCTGTGTTCCTCCAGCTCCACACTGTGTTATCTCTGGCTCCAGCATCGGCAGTTCTTACTATCGAATCATCAGAGGCAGTGTGGCTACAGAGTAGGCCGGCCTGTGAAGCCAGGAGTGGGACTCTGTCTTCCCATGGAGTGGGTTTCTGGTGGTGGCATGGCATGGGCTGGTGAAGTCCAGTGTGGGTGCTCTGGTGGCTACATGGCATGGGCTGGTGAAGCTCAGACGGGACTGTAGCAGAGGAGAAGGAATAGTTGGACTCTCTTTAAGTCCTCGTTCCCTTTTTAAAATTTTAAGTTAATGTGAATGGCACCTATGCATGGCGATGGTACGCACTTCTCTTTGTATTTTATGTTGAATACACGTGACAATAAATCATTCAATCCATTTAATGCAGACATAAAACCAGAAAACCTGGCCTCAGTCAAGTCAAAGAGATAGCCTTTGCCCAGGGGACTCTCCCTGTCCTATTGTGAGCCGTTTCTCCCCAGGAATGAGAGAGAGGGGTTTGGGTATTAAGGGAGATAACGGTGGGTCTTGCAGCTGTTATTGTTGGTGCAGGTGGAGAGTTGCCCTGAGTGAGTGGACAGCACAGAGGGCATGCGGAATGGTGTGAGCGAGAGTGAGGGAAGATGTTGCAGACAGTAGCGAGAACTGTAGAGAATAAGCCGTGGTGGGAGGTGTGTACAGTAGCAGAGATCGAGTCAGTGTGAGGTAGCAGAGAGAAGATGGTGGCACTTACACTGGCAGAGTGGAATAGACCACTGACCTTCTTCCTGCATTGCTACATATTCTGCCAAACAGCTGAGACTGCGCTGACCTGCATGCCACCCTTGAACCAGACAGTGCATGGCCTAGTGCCTTGGGCCTCTTCTGCTGGTTCTGGGAGATGAAGAAGCCCCTCCTCTGCACCATACCATCCAGCAGGATGTCTAGGTCCCTGCCGGTAAGGTGGAGTGCCGATTCCCACCATCTGGGGTAAATGTCAGAAACTGGCAAGGCAGCTCCAAACTAGCTGTGCTTGTCCGGGTGCAAAAAGATGGTGCCAACTCCAGGGATTCTGGTAAATCGCAGAATATCCTAGCACTGGCAACTTGATGTGGGAACGTTATGTGGGAAGGTGAGTCTAGCTTTGGACGAGAGGGATGGCATTGGAGTGGAGTGTGTAGTTAATGAGAGACAACAAGGTGCAGGGCTGGATGAACACAGCAGGCCAAGCAGCATCATAGGGTGAGAAAGGCTGACGTTTCAGGCCTAGACCCTTCATCAGAAAAGGGGGAGGGGAAGGGGGTTCTGAAATAAATAGGGAGAGAGTGGGAGGCGGATAGAAGATGGATAGAGGAGAGGATAGGTGGAGAGGACACAGACAGGTCGAAGATGCGGGCTTGGAGCCAGTAAAGGTGAGTGTAGGTGGGGAGTTAGGGAGTGGATAGGTCAGTCCAGGGAGGACGGACAGGTCAAGGGGGCGGGATGAGGTTAGTAGGTAGGAGATGGGGGTGCGGCTTGAGGTGGGAGGAGGGGATAGGTGGGAGGAGGAACAGGTTAGGGAGGCGGGGATGAGCTGGACTGGTTTTGGGATGCGGTAGCGGGAGGGGAGATTTTGAAGCTTGTGAAATCCACATTGATACCATTGGGCTGCAGGGTTCCCAAGCGGAATATGAGTTGCTGTTCCTGCAACCTTCCGGTGGCATCGTTGTGGCACTGCAGAAGGCCCAGGATGGACATGTCGTCTGAGGAATGGGAGGGGGAGTTGAAATAGTTCGCGACTGGGAGGTGCAGTTGTTTATTGCGAACAGAGCGTAGGTGTTCTGCAAAGCGGTCCCCGAGCCTCCGCTTGGTTTCCCCGATGTAGAGGAAGCCACACCGGGTACAGCGGATGCAGTATACCACATTGGCAGATGTGCAGGTGAACATCTGCTTGATGTGGAAAGTCTTCTTGGGGCCTGGGATGGG
>NC_063362.1:8508223-8536962 GCF_021869965.1 Rhincodon typus
GTCCCTCCGGAAAGCAGATAAGGGTGGGGAGGGAAAGATGTCTTTGGTGGTGGGGTCGGATTGCAGATGGCGGAAGTGTCGGAGGATGATGCGTTGGATCCGGAGGTTGGTGGGGTGATACGTGAGGACGAGGCGGATTCTTTTTTAGTTCTTAATGCGTGGACAGGGTACGAGGGATGAGTTGCGGGAGATGTGGGAGACACGGTTGAGGGCATTCTCAACCACTGAGGGGGGGAAATTACAGTCCTTGAAAAACGAGGACAACTGAGATGTACGGGAGTGGAATGCCTCATCCTGGGAGCAGATGCGGCGGAGGCAAAGGATTTGGGAATAGGGGATGGCATTTTTGCAGGAAGATGGGTGGGAGGAGGAGTATTCTAGGTAGCTGTAGGAGTCAGTGGGCTTGAAATGAATATCGGTTTCTAGGTGGTTGCCCGATATGGAGACAGAGAGGTCCAGGAAGGGGAGAGAGTTATTAGAGATGGTCCAAAAACTTAAGGTTGGGGTGGACGGTGTTGGTGAAGTGGATGAACTGTTTGAGCTCCTCGTGGGAGCACAAGGTGGCGCCGATACAGTCATCAATGTAACGGAGGAAGAGGTGGGGTTTAGGGCCAGTGTAGGTATGGAAGAGGGATTGTTCCACGTAACCTACAAAGAGGCAGGCGTAGCTTGGGCCCATGCGGGTACCCATGGCCACCCCCTTTGTCTGTAGGAAGTGGGAGGAATTGCAAGAGAAGTTGTTGAGGGTGAGGACGAGTTCGGCTAAGCTGATGAGGGTGTCAGTGGAGGGGGACTGGTCGGGCCTGCGGGACAGGAAGAAGCGGAGGGCCTTTAGGCCATCTGTATGGGGAATGCAGGTGTAGAGGGACTGGACGTCCATGGTAAAGATGAGGTGTTGGGGACCGGGGAATTGGAAGTTCTGGAGGAGGTGGAGGGTGTGGGGGGTGTCACAAACATAGGTAGGGAGTTCCTGGACCAATGGGGAGAAAATGGAGTCCAGATAGTTGGAGATCAGTTCGGTGGGGCAGGAGCAGGTGGAGACAATGGGTCGACCAGGGCATTCAGGTTTGTAGTTAATGATGTGGGTTTGGTAAGATATGGCGATAAAATGTATCAGTCCCTGGAATGAAAAACTCTCCAAAAAACTTGGCACAATTGGCACTTAACTGAAAGAAATAGAATTCATCCTATGATTTCGACAACAATAGCAGAATCCCTGATGACAGAGTCTGGCCCCAAGATCTGCACATCAGCACATTTGTTTTGTCACTGTCAGGAAAAAGAAGCACAATATAGGATCTGGCAGAGATGCAGCCAGACCTGCTGAGCTTTTCCGGCAATTTCTGTTTTTCGTAGGATTTGCTAAAATGAGTTTACACTGATAATCCTAGATCATAGCCAACTGGAAATTTCTCAACCAAGAACAACATTATAATCTTAAAACTCAAAGCCCTCATGAATGAAAACTGATTGCTACAACCATTGCAGTCTTGGCTTTCCAAAAATCATAGAGGCCATTGCTCATATAGAAATTGACAGTTATGTACATTTCAGTGAAATCAAAGAGGCCGTCCTATGGTAGAAATTAGCAGTGATTAAAACGAAATTTTGAAAATAATGAGGCTGAACTCAATCAGAACTGAGTCCTTGTGTGTGTGTTTAAGGCTGAGATAGATAGATTCTTGAACATTAGGAGAATCTACAGTTAAGAGGAAAAGGTAGGAAAGTAAACGTGTGAAATGTCAGATAAGCCACAGTCCCATTGAATGGTGAAGGCCCCTCGGGCCGAATGGCCTACTCCTGTTCCTATTTCTTACAGTTTTTATGGTAAAACACCACCCCCAAATTTAAGAAATTTTCCTGCAGCCTCAAGGGACAGTATAAAATTAGAACAAACACTGGAACTTTTAGATTTGTTTGTCTTGCTCAGACAGGTCATAGAATGCAGAGTTCAAGTATTGAGGCTCAACAAGGGTAATTCTCATCACTGGGGCAGCATCATTTTGCCAACTCAGTAGTCTTCATTGAGGAGATATAGGTGAACATCATTTTAACAACTGACGGATATCCTAATTAAAATCTTTTACTCTGACAATAATTGAAATTTAGAACTGGATTCTTTGTGAGAACTGAGACTGTATTTTCTCTCTTTCTCCTCAAACCTATTTAATGTTGGGATTGATTTTTCCCACCTTGTTTTACATGCATGTTTGGAAGTTAAACAAACTCCTGTATAATTTAGAATTTATATTGTCCCACAGAGTCTTCAGTTACTCAGGAATCTAATTCTTACTGGTGGGGTGTACGTTACTGAAGTATAACTGTGGGATATTATCATCTTGGTTAAACAAGTTAAATAGGCGAACCAGAGAATGAAAATAATCGCAGTTGAATATTTTCCTTTGGAGAGAAATGTATTAGTCCTTTAAACTCATTTAGCATCTTTGGAATCTATTTCTCCATCTAAAGTTCAGACAAATCATCTAAGAGGTATTCATGGTCTGGGATTATAATTCAACAGAGTTTGATACGGAGCGCTTTATTATATCTAAATAAATCTTTTGGATAAGTACAGAAAGAGTGCTTTATTGACAGTGGTACTAAGACCCAGATTTAGATCTCTGGATTAGGCCTCGCAGACCCTAAATCAATATAACATTGGGAAGCCAAGGACAAGTAATAGGGCCCCGAACAGCATATGTTGCTCGGGGTTATGGCTAAGGCAAGTTCCTGACAAAGTAGATGACCTAAAATTTTAGTAAGGACTTTAGACAACTTAGAATCCATTGTCACCAATGCAGGCAGGCAATATCGCAATAGCTGTACAGGTATCCCCAGACCTGGAAGACAGGCGAAAACACATTCACACCCAAAAAGATGAAACTTGCCCAGAAGACAGCACAGTGGCTCAGTGATTAGCACTGCTGCCTCACAGTGCCAGGGACCTGGGTTCGATTCCACCCTCGGGTGACTGCCTGTGTGGAGTTTGCACATTCTCCCCATGTCTGTGCGGGTTTGTTCCGGTTTCCTCCCACAGTCCAAAGATTGTGCAGGTTAGGGTGGATTGGCTGCAGTGTTCAGGGATGTGTAGATTAGGTGGGTTACAGGGAATGGGTCTGGATAGTATGCTCTGAGGGTCAGTGTGGACTTGTCGGGCCGAAGGGCCTGTTTCCACACTGTAGGGATTCTATATATAATAAAAGACAGAGGAAAATAAACTGTAGAGCAACTCATTACAAAAGTAATTCACCTACAACACCATCCACATCCACGTGGCCAAGTAGATATCAAACCTCATACAATTGATGAGTTTGGCACAAAACCCAATAAAAAATGCTCAGTGCAAGCTGGAAGAAGAGCTCCTCTGTGGAAACCTGCGGCCTTCTGGACTTAATGTCAAGTTAAACAATTTTAGGCTTGAGCATCTTTCCACACACTTTCTCCCCAACCCACACACCGGGTCTTGTCTTCACATGGGCTGCTACCACACCAGCCCATTGTCAGATACTAATAGTTCCCATTTGTAACTATTTATTCTCCTAGGCTGGTCATTAGCCATTCCTTCGCCTGTCCAACTGTATTTCTCTCTCTTTGGGCTCTATCTCCACCTACCATTTTTTTCTCACCCCTTCCCCCATCTTCTGTGTAAAAACCATCCTTTTAATAGCTACCATCAATTCTGAAGAAGAGTCCAAAATGTTAGCTCTGCTTTCTCTCCACAATTGCTGCCTGACGTGCTGAGATTTTCCAGCAATTTCTGTTTTGTTCCAGATTTTTACTGGGTTCAAATTTCACCTTCTGCTACAGCCCAGGCCCTGGGAACCTGGGTCCCCAGATTAATAGGGTCTCCAGAACTGCGGATGCTATAAATCAGGAACAAAAACAGAAGTTGTTGGAAAAGCTCAGCAGATCTGGCAACATCTGTGGAGAGAAATCAGAGTTAACGTTTCGGGTCCGGAGACCCTTCCTCATAATGGAAGATTAATAGTCTAGTGATAAATACGACTTGGGCATTAACTCCCAGTTGTTTCCAGGATCTGTATTGTTATGACAGTTCATAACAACACATCACCCCTGAGCAAGGGCCAGGTTCTTTGTGACATTATTTCAACACCTCAACCTCTACCACATGTGATATCATACCACTCTATCTTTGAGGTCATGCAAGTTGAGTCAGACACCACAATATCTTAAATCGGTTCAAAAAGAAAATGAGGTCGTCAGAAGATGCTATTCTACCCTGAAAAAAAACCTCAAAAAATCCCAGCCTTCCAGCTGTCAGCTAGAGACTCCAATGAGGAAAAGAAACCAAACAAGAACGATACATTGAGCAAGTCACTAACATTGTGCTTCATGGACCAGGGGCACAGAAACATGATCCTTACAACTTGAGGATTGAGAAACAATCCATGTCTACATGGACGCACCACTACTCCCCCTGTAACCATGAGATCTTCTCACTCACAGACATATTCTTAAAAAGGAATGACATGGAATCACCTCAAGAATCAGGTCTGTTTGGATTCACTTTTCATATTTGCCAGCACGGTCCTTCTAATGCAGCTCCACAATCCTCCTTAGGCATTACGAATGAGCATTTGTGACCTGTCCAACATTCCCACAGATCTTGGGAATCACTGGCCCAAGGCCGACCAAAGCACCTGGGAAGGCATTGAGCACCTCAAGACTTACCATTGGGAAAAAGCAGGAGGCAGGCGAAAACAGTGTAAGGAGTGCGCTGCCACACTAACACCCCACCCACCACTTCCCAGGACCACCTTCTGCCCCAAGTGTAACAGAGCCTGCAGTAGTCCCATCAAACTGTGCAACCATCTACTGACTCACCCTGAAAATGGAAGAGAGTCATCCTCATCAGCAGGGACCACCAATGAATGAATGATGACTTGTTGAAGGCAGATAAATCGCTTGTTAGACCTCAGCTGGAACACTATGTGGCATTCTGGGTGCCACATTACAGAAAGGGTGTAAATGCATCAGACAGAATGCAAAAGTGGTTTACAATAATGCTTCCAGGGCTGAGAAGCTTCAGTTCAGAGGATAGATTGAAGAAGTTGTGAATTTTTCCTTGCTGAGAAGAAAGCGAAGAGGAGATCTGATCAAGGTTGCAAAACTCTGAGCAGGCTGAATAGTGTGAATGGGGAGAAACAGTTCCTGTTTTTAAAAGGATCAAGAATGATAGGACAGAGATTTAATGTGATTTGCAAAAGAAGCAAGAGTGAAAGCAAGAAAATAAAACTTTTTTCACGTTGTTAATAGCTACGATTTGGAATGCACGGCCTGGAAGTGTGATGAAGGCTTGTTTAACTGCAGCATTGAGGAGGAAATTGGATGATTGTTTGAATGAAAATAATGTACAAGGGTATGGGGGAAAAGCAGGCGATTAGCATTAGGTAACGATGCTCACCTGAAGAGCCAATGCAGGATCGATGGGCTGAATGGCTTCCGTTGTGCCATAAAAGTTCTGTGGTTTCCTTGTAATTTGACAATATGTTGCTCCTTTAAACTAACACTTACAAATGATAGAACATAGAACTGTACAGCACTGGAATGGGCCCTTCGGCCCACCATGTTGTACAGAACATGATGCCAAATTAAACTCAAATCCTCTGCCCTTGGTCCATATCCCTCCATTCCTTGCATTTTCATGTGCTTATCTAAAAGCCCCTTAAATACCCCATCATATTTAACTCCAACACTACCCCTGGCAGCGTGTTCCAGACTCCTAACACTCTCTCACTTGCCCCTCACATCTCCCCTGAATCTTCTTCCTCTCACCTTAAATGCATGCCCCCTAGTATTAGAATCATTAGTGATCATTTATAAAACTTGGGGTTATGATTGGATGGATGAGTTTGATCAGAGGTTTGTCAATGACCATAAGACAAAAGAAATTTCAATTTGTCACACAATAATTATTACCTTGATGGATCTTGCTTGCTTTAAGATTGGAATTCCAAGAATATTAGACAATTCCCTGTTAAAAATATTCCAGACGTACACAGTGCACACTAGGTGTGAGAAAAATCTTATAACTTAATACCTCACCCTTCCTGCAGAAGTGTAAAAATCAAACAGTATCTAATTGCTTTAAATCAACACACATCTGGATGAGTGGTGATGATTGTAATGGACTATTTACTATAACCTAGGGCAGAAATGATGGTACAAAGGAAAACAGAAAAGTTGGGATTATCTCACATTTCCATGTTTCATTCCAATGGGACACACAGTTATAAAGTTCATAGAATCCCAACGGTGTGGAAACAGGCCATTTGACCCAACAATTCCACACTGACTCTCTGAAGATTACCCCACCCAGATTCACACCTCCTACTCTATCCCTGTAACCCTGCATTTCCTGTGACTAATCCACCTAATTTACACATCCCTGGACACTATTGGCAATTTAGCATGGCCAGTCCACCGAACCTGCACATCACTGGACTGTGGGAGGAACCCAGAGAAAACCCTGCGCAGACACAGGGAGAATGTGCAAACTCCACACAGACAGTCACCCAAGGCCCTGGTACTGTGAGGCACCAGTGCTAACCACTGAGCCACCCCTTCCCTATGACACTTCAGAATTCCCTAATATTGGAGTTTATTTACTTTATTCTTGATGTAAGGACATTAGCTGTGATACAGTCAAGACTACTTTTATAGTCAATACTATAAAAAGTGTTAGTGCCTACTGTCAGACCTTTACCAATTCAGAATCCAGCAGAAAGTATCAAATCGTAAATCTCTGATGATGCATCTGTCTGGTCGAATGTTTTGATAATACTTCTCTCTCGCGATATACAATATGATGTTTACAGCGTGGTCATACCTTTAAATCGGTCTTTTGCAGACTTCATCAAATCAAGTAACACTTCCTGATATTACAATGAAACATTTAACATTGACAGACATTGACTCATTCCTCTGCTGCCAAAAGATCAGTGGAAAAAGATTTACAGCCTCAGTAATATTGGGGATTTCACGAAGATCTAGAAATGTCTTACAGCATTTGAAATGCCCCCAGTCAAGGGTGTTTGAAATAAGCTATTCATATGTTTCATTTAAAATCCATTTAGAGTCAGGTCCTTGGTGATGGGCATTCTATCTTCAATGACCTCAGATTCAATGTTATAAGAGTAAAAGCTTTGCTGAACTACATCTTGTGTCATCCTTCACAATATGCAACCAATACTTGGAGATACTGCTTGTTCAGTTCAATCTATCAAATGGAGCAGACCAGATAGTTTCCTTGCAGTCCCATTGATCAAGCAGTCAGAAACCTATTACAAACGGTGAGGAATTCTCAACTTAATTCCCATGATCTCAGGGTCATTCAGGGAACATGATTAAACTTTCATGTTATCCAAGTGTGGATGGGTCATACTTGGAGTCCAATTCCACTTTTAATTCTACTTCCGTGATATATAATTTCTGTCATGTGGAGGAATGCACTGATCTGGGGCTCCATCTCTGTCATAAATAGGAGAAACATAAGCAATGTGGGAAAGTTTTGGTTAAGACAAACTACCAGTCACCTCTACATCAATTAGACTGGATTACTGGCAACATTTCTCATTGCGAAATGGATCTGATGTGATCATTAAAGCCTCCAGGTGTTCCATCTGTGGTCTGGATGTAGGTCGCTGAATGGAAATACCTTCTAAAGAAGTGACCTGTTGTAGATACACTGTTCAACATATTAAATCCTCTGGACTGAGAAATGTCAGCATTGTTTACTCTTCTGTTTAATTATTTTAGCAATTTAATTACAGTTCCCAGCCTGTCATAGAGCTTGGGACCAAACCTTTACAGGTTACTTAGTCAGGGATATTGTTAAAATAGCAAAACACTTACTGTTACAAATTGAATTAAATAATATTTGACAAACTCTGGATTGGCTTTGGGCTATAGATCAAATTGTAGAGTCAACGCCAGGATTATGTTCTGCTGCAAAAGCTGCCATTGAGTTGATCACTGACACTCACCCAGGAATATTTGGAAGCACTTTTGGTGCCTTTTCAAACATCAAAGAACAAAGAACAGTACAGCACAGGAACAGGCCCTTCAGTCCATCAAGCCTGTGCCAATACACGATATCTTTCTAAACCAAAAACCCTTTGCCTTTCCGCAATCCATATCTCTCTATTCCCTGCTAATTTGTGAATCTGTTGAGCTGCCTCTTAAACTTAGATTCTTGCATTTAATCTTGAAACATTTTACAAATCCTGGTCCTCTTTCGCAGACTTCGCTTGCTTCAGCCCGTCTGCTTTTACTCACACATACGCTGCTGAAGAGATCATTGAAATTTAAAACAGGATTTTCCACTGGATATAAGATTAAATTTTCTGTGTTTATTCCAGGACCTATTTAACATTGAAACTAATTCTTTCCATCTGACTCAGAATTGCATATTCAGTTATTAATTAAACTTACCTATATTTTAGATTTTATATTGTCCCATGTAGTTTTCAGAAATTTGAGAACCCCGCTTCTTACTCTATTTGGTAGTGAATAACATTATTGTGGATTAACTCCCAGAACCTAACAACGTCCCAGAAGTGATGATGTAAGAGCATAAGTAGGCCATTCAGCCCATTGAGTCTGCTCCTCCATTCAATGAGATCATGGTTGATCTCATAATCCTTTGACTTCACTTTCTTGCCTTTACCCTATAACCTTTGATTCCCTTACTGATTAAACATCTGCCTATCCTAGCCTTGGATATACTTAGGAAGACAATTAGGAACACAATAGTAATGTTGGCTGGATCCTTTCCTTCAGGGAGATATGGATAAATCCGTCTAACATCTTTAGACTGTCTTTCTTGATCTGAAATTGAGAAGAACCAGCTAAGGTATACTCCTCATCCCCAGAAAAGGGTAAGATTATAACCCACTACTGCCCAACCAACATTCCCTTTCAGCCAACTCTCTTCAGCACAAACCCAACACTAAATCTCAGTCAACAGCACCCACACACACCCCCATCAGCCAAAAAACCCTCCAAGCCAACACTATACCCTCAGTCAAAACTCCTTCCTGAGCCAACATCATTTGAAACAGATTATCAATGCAGAGTGTGGGAACTGACTGTGCGCAAAGTGATTACCATGTAATATCACAAATTGGTTGGGAGACACTTTGAGGTGCCTTGAGAGCAGGAAAAGTGCTTTATGAATGCAGCTTCCTTCTGCATTTAGTCAAGACGGAGAATCACCAGACTATGAGTAAATGCACACTTTGCAACAAAGTCAGAAGTTTGCAGGGAGGAGGGCTGGAATTTGTTTCTGTAAAAATCACAAACAGCAGCCCACAAAAATAATGGTCAGGCCCCTATGAAGTATGAAGAAATTTGGAAATGGTATGACATACTGTTATCACACTGCCTGTGCAATATTCACCTTCATTCATCACTGTTCTCTATTCCTGCTCCTGTGGTCATGGAGCAGGTTGTAATACGGCCAGAGAAGCAGTAGTCATGGCTCTTAAGTGCTCCCATAGTTGCATGGACATTGCAGAGTCATTCTTGACTTTCATTCTCCTGTCGGCACTTTTCTTTAAAGGTCAGAATCTAGATTTAGGAGATCAGAATTCATGTCCCACTAAAGACCTGGGCTGTTTTCTGCACCAACATCCAGGTAGACAGCACTTTGAAAGCTCAGATTTTTGGGCAGACAAAGAGTGGAGTTGAAAAGCCCATGATGTTTGGGATACCGGTATTCCCTGAGGCTGTGGGAAGCAGCCCTGGGATCCAACATAAAGGAGAAGATTCTTGTGCTGTTCCCTGTAGCGATGAAAGAGAAAAGCAGGGAGTGGGCTGCAAATTGTGAGGATGATAAAGATTATTGCTTCACAGCGATTATGTCTAATGACACGCTAAACGCAGGAGGACAGCAAGTTACAGGGAAAGAAAAGAATTTCTGAGAACTGGGTTTTCTAAAACTGAGTCTCATGTTGCTGAATATTAGTTGCAGTTATCTATTCTTCAGGACAATTGGCTGGTCTGATCAGATAATTGGTATCTCATTGTTGTATGTGAGGACAGCATTGATAATGGAACTATCCAGCTCTTCATACCGTAAATTCCTTAAACCCTACAACCCCTTAACCGGAACCCTCTGGCCCTCTAACGCTGAAGCCTTGTGTGACTCTGTATCTCTGCTTGCGTTGTCATTTGTGACCAGGTCATTGGCACCTGAGACCCACGCCCTAAATCCACCTGTTTTTGGAACTGCCTCACTCCTGCTCTCAAGATCCTGCTTAAACTCACTTTCTTTTTATCGGTTCATGGGTTATGGGTGTTACTATGCCCATCCCTAATTGCCCTGGTAAGGTGGCGATGAGCTGCCTTCTTGAACCAACGCAATCCATGAACAGTGCCGTTGAGAAGGGAATTCCAATATTTTGACCCTGTGACAGTGAAGAAACAGCAATCTATTTCCAAGTCAGTAAGGTGTGTGTCTTGGAGGGGAACTTGCGGGTGATGTTCCCATGTTATATTCGTCCTTCTAGGTGGTAGACATCATGCGGTTAGGATGTTGTGATTGAAAGAGCTTTGGTGAGTTGCTGCAGTGCATCATGTAGATGGCACACACTGCTGCCAGTGTGAGGGGGTGAACATTTAGGTTGGTACTTGTGGTGCCAATCAAACCCAGGGCTGGGTTTGCTGCTGTTGTTTCCAGGGCTTAGATCAATGCTGGGCAGACTGTCCAGTTTAATTTCTTTTCTTAGACTTTGTAGTGGTTTGAGAGAACTGAGTGATTTGCGAGAGCTATTTCAGAGATCAGTTAAGAGTCAACAACATCGCTATGGGTCTGGTCAGGTAAGGGGGGCAGATTCCTTTCCCTAAAAGATAACAGAGAAGCTGATGAATTTTTACAACAAGCCTTCATGCTTACCGTCGGAGTAGTTTTAAATTCCATACTTATCAACCAAAATCTAATTTCACCACTTGCCATTTCACCCATTACTTTGCATTACTACCCAGCAACATTACCCTTGTACCATACCACCAGGAGTTCCTTTTTTTTAACGATGAAGTGATCTGGGATGTTTTTCTATTTTAGACAATTGCAATTTTGTTTCAGAGATAGTAGGAACTGCCGATGCTGGAGAATCTGAGATAACAAGGTGTAGAGCTGGATGAACAGAGCAGGCCAAGCAGCATCATAGGAGCAGGAAAGCTGACGTGTCAGGTCTGGATCCTTCTTCAGTTTCAAGTGTTCCAGTGTCAAGTGAAGGAATGCCTCTGGTTCAATTGTCCACATCGAGTTGAGTTAATTCATCCCATCCACAGAAGCAGAGAAGAACCGAGAACTGGCCTCAATGCACAGGGGATTCAACGAGAAAGCGACACTCTGAATCATTTCTCCTTGTGACTAAGCGATCCAGTATCCCGTCCTCGATGCGGGTTTGTTTTGAAGGCTCGCGGACACTATATATAAACATGTTTCTGCTGCTGTCTTGAGTAGATTTTGGACAGGGATAGCTGTAATTACCCTACTGACTGCTGGTGCCAAAGTCTGGTGTGAAGAATAGCCAGCTTTAGGTGATGATGCCAATGTGCTACTGGGGCTAGTGGAAATCCCAAATCCAACCTGAGACAACCATCATGGCAACTTTTTAAAAATTCATTCGCAGGTCGAGGCAGCATTTATTGCCCATTCCTAATTTGCTCAGAGGGCAGTTAAGAGTCAATCACATTGCTGTGGGTCTGGAGTCACATGTAGGCCAGACCTGGTAAAGTTAGCAGTTTTCATCTCTCCTAAAGGACATTAGTGAACCAGATAGGTTTTTCCTGACAATCAAGGCATGGTCATTGCCAGGAATCTTAATTCCAGATATTTATTGAATTCAAATTTTGCTATCTACCATGGTAGGATTTGAACACAGGTGCCCAGGCTGTTACCTGGGTCGCTGGATTAATAATCTGGCGATAATACCACTAAGCCATTGCCTCCCCACCACTGTCATGTATCTTATCTCAGATGTGAATCCATCCAACGCAGCAACTGGTAGTGACACTGTGGAGAGACAGTGACAACCTGTTGTTCTGGATCTGATACCTCTGACTTCCCCAGCCCCAACAAACATGCTCCTTTCACTAGCTATGGGAATTTCAATTCCCTCTGTGCCTTCATTGAGCTCAGCTGGCTATGGTGTGGTATAGAACAACACCAATGCTGCAAATTCGATCCCTCTGCAGTAGGTCATTGGAGGCTCAATTCCTTACCTTATTCCTTGTTTGTGAAGTGATTCCAGTCAACTTGGATATAACCAATTGTCTCTCCCCATTGGAGAGAAATGCTTATGGAGGGTGGCATGGTGGCACAGTGGTTAGCGCTGCCTCCTCACAGCACCAGGGACCTGTGTTCGATCCCACCCTCGGGCGACTGTCTGTGTGGAGTTTGCACATTTTCCCCATGTCTGCGTGGGTTTCCTCTGGGTGCTCTGGTTTCCTCCCACAAAGATGTACAGGTTAGGTGGGTTGGCCATGGTAGGGTAGGCAGGAGGCTCTGAAGAATGCTCTTCAGAGGGTCAATGGGCTGCGTGGACCACTTCCACACAGGAGGGATTCTATGATCTATGACCGTGGCTCATTACTTATTTTGTTTTTGAAACAGAGTCAACTTTGACCCCCAAGATATCAGTTTCAAACCTTTCAATTTGTAAAAAAAATTCACTCACAGGATGTAGGCATCGCTGGCTCAGCCCAGCATTTATTGCCCATCCCTAGCTGCCCTGAGAAAGTGGTGGTGAGCTGCCTTCTTGAACTGCTGCAGCCCATGTGCTGTAGGTAGACCCACAATGCCATTGGGAAAGAAATTCCAGGATTTTAACCTAACAACAATGAAGGAATGGTGATATGTTTCCAAGTCAGGATGGTAAGTGGCTTGGAGGGGGACTTGTAGCTGGTGTCCCCATGTACATGCTGTCCTTGTCCATTCAGATGGGATCCACCTTCCATCATCACCTCCCCCTCTCTCTATTTATTTCAGAGTCCCCTTCCCCTCCCCCATTTCTGAAGAAGGGCCCAGATCCAAAACGTCAGCTTTCCTGCTCCTCAGATGCTGCTTGGCCTGCTGTGTTCATCCAGCTGTACACCTTGTTATCTCAGATGGGATAGTTGTGGGTTTGAAACATTCTGTCTGAGGAACTTTGGTGAATTGCCGTTGATTCCTCTTTTACTGCTCCTTTATATGAAGACTACTTAGGATATCTGCCAAACTTTCACTGGAATGAAACTGTCTGCATCGCTTAACTACCTTCACTGTAGCAGCAAATCTCAACTCACGATTAAAACATTACTTAAGCGCATGTTAGAGAGTGGACGGTGACTATTTACCCTGTTTTAATCCAGGTGGTCCAGGTCCCTTTTTTGGCCGGTCTGTCTCCTTTCTGTTACCTGATGCCTTTATGTCTGGCATTTTTTATTTCTGGGTCACTAATAGATGCAGATAATTGCTGCAGGATTTTCACCAGGGCCTCGGTCTGACCACCTGCTGCAGTGAAGCTCTGACAGGGATCTGATCGTGGGACTTTTCTCAATGTTTTGCACAGCCATTATTAGCTTGCTGTGACTGCAGAGACAGCCATGATGATATTGTCTCCGAGCACAAGTGAATGTCGTCATTCATGTCCGCCCAATCTCTGTGCAGCACCGCACGCCGCCCTCAAAGCGGCTGTGCTGGTGTGGAAACTGTCACGCATTTCCTGCTGGAATGTGCCTTTCCAAAGGAAGTGTGGAGAAAGATGCAGTGCTTTTTCTTGATGTTCAACATAAGCAGTTCCATGACACAGGACTTGGTGCTGTATGGTCTGTTCCCTGGGACACACGCTAAGACAACATCAGCTGCACCTGGAGGACCATCAGCTCGGAGAAAGACGCTCTTTGGCCTGCCCAAAACTTGTTGGTCTTCTAGAGCAAGGAGTTGGCCTCGACTGACCCCAGACTGGCACATTCCAAGGTCCAGGACTATGTGCTGAGGGATGCACTAAAGCTTGGAGCAGTTGCTGCCAAGGTGCAGTGGGGAAAGACCACTGTCAGAGGTCTTTTGGCCAAAAGTCAATGGGGTTCCATTCAGTTATTGGACCCTCCCAGTATCTCAAATATACGTAAACAGTATCTTGCAGAAGTAAGAAATGCCTTGGGTTTGTTTGTTGAAATTGTCGGGAAAATCAAACTCGATTGTTTGTTTTGTTCTCCAGATGCTAAGACTGTGCAGAACCGAACTGCTTTGGTGGCTATGTATATAAAGATTTTTTTAATGAATAAAGTATATTTTTGAAATAAAAAAAATGCCTGCAGTGACACAGCTGGTCTGGTGCCCAATATTCTTCATGTCCAGTCCTGACCTCTCTGTGAGGATGAGCCATGTTATGGTTTGATGACACGCTCAGCCCTGGGTTACGAGGTTGTCCCATTTGGACTCAGAGGCTGGGAATACTACAGCAAGTAACTCACTCGTGAGTCCCCAGAACCTGTTCACCATCTACAATGCATAACTTGGGAATATGATGGAATCCTTGCCATTTGCTTGAATGAAAGAGGCTCCAACAACACAGAAGAAGCTTGACACCATTGAGTATTCAGTCTGTCACTGATGCACAGTGGCAGCAATGTGTACCATCAACAAAATACCCTGTAGTAAATCATCAAGGCTTTTCAACAATAACTTCTGCCATCTATAAAGATAAGGGTAACATTTGCATGAAAATGTCTCCAACTGTAAGTTCCTCGCTGAGCCTCACATCAACTTGATTTGGAGCTATCTCACTGTTCCTACACCATCACTGAGTCAAATTCCTGAAAGTTCCTTCCTAACAGCTCTGAGAGTCTACTTATACCCATGGGCTTCAGCAGCTCAAAAAGGCAGCTCACCACCACTTCCACCAGGGCAGTTAGGGATGGGCAACAAATGCTCCCACTCTTTCAAGATTTTTTTAACATTCTAGATTAGCGCTGTCTTCCATGGCACTGTCATGGGATAACTCCCCTGCTCATCATTGAAACAGTGCCATCGGACCTTTTACAACATCGTACAAGGCCATTGAGTTAATGTCTGGTCTGAAAGGCACACCTTCAACAGCAATCCCTTCGCCCTGCAACACAGAATTAGCCTTACTTTTGAGCTCAAGCCCCGGAATGAGATTTGAACCTAAATCAATCTGACTCAGTCAGCAAGTGCATTGCCAACTGTAGCCAAGCTGAAATGGGGAAGAATTGCGACTGAATAAATAGAGAAAGGTTATGTTCTTTGGCGGATCCTTATTAAAACCTGGTCTAAGAGAGTGGGGAAAGAATTGGAGAACCTCCTTACTACAAAGGGGTCTGAGGTGCTTAGCCTCATGGACAGACTATTTCATATCTTTAAGGGAAAGTTGGATGGATATATTGAAGCAGAAGAACTACATGGCTACGGGGAGAGAGCAAGGGAGTGGAAATGATTGGAGAGTTAGTAAAGTGATGTAAACCTCTACTTAGATCCATAGAGGCCAATACTTTTTGAAAGAAAAAGCAGAACATCAGATTCTGCCAATAAAAACACATATGATAGGGATCTAGTTACTTTGCTTGAACTTCCACCCGATCAGTTTATAGCTTCTGCGTCTTTGGTTTCCTTTCTTATTCACATCTCTCTGAATCCCGCCTTCTTTTCTCATTCCTTTGCACTCCTGGCTAGACTTTAATCTTGGTGACTTTTGTTTCGGATTCTTGCCTCCTACCAGAGCCTTAGCATTAAGACAAAAGCCTGTTTACACTAATAGACTCCTGAGCCTTTCAGACCCGAAACAAATAGCACAGTGGTAACCGAACAGAATCGAACATTTCAACGTTTTTCCATCTGTTCACAAAACCAATATTGACCCAAGCCCCCCCACTGTACGTCTGCCTTAGTCAAAGTTTTACCAGACAAATAAGGTTTATATAGAACAGACCCCAGGGGGTGAGGCTAAACAAGAGGGAATAATAGAATCCCCAGAATTGTTCTGTCCAACCAGCTCATAAGGGATGAGCCAAGCTCTCTTGTCTTTGCCTGTAGGTTTATCTTGAAAGGCCTGACGCCAAGCAGCCTGTCTCCATGGGCTGGTCTGAGGCCATACATTGTTCTTGCCCTGAGGAAAAGGCTGGCCCAAGGTGATGATAATCAGTTCCATCCTGTTAGCTTATGTGATCTGGAGAATTAGGCCTTAACAAAACAGATCCCATTTAATTAGAAGTGAGTTGAAAATACCAAGCAACAAAGTCTGAGATACAAATGTGTGAGGGCCCTGCGACTGCGAAGAACAAAATTAATCCCCTTATTCAATACATAAACATGCATGTTGCGCATCAAGTACATTTTATTTGTAGATTACATTTTTCTTAATGCCGGGTGTCTAAACTCTAATGAATTTTGTCTGTTGAATCCAGCAACTCATTAAGGCCTGATTAGCAAAGCGACTGATGGACACCATTGTCATGTGACCCAATAATCTAAAAGTAAGTGGTAGTGTCCCTACCCCAGGACTGGGAGGCCTGAGTTCAAGTCTCACCTGCTCCAGAGATGTGTATTAACATCTCTGAGCACATTGATTAGAAAAATAGATTAAGTTAAGAAAAAAAACTAACAGGATAGGGCTCTTGTGGTGCAATGGCAGTGTTACTACCACTGACCCAGAAGGCCTGGATTCAACTCAAGTGTTTCATAGAATCCCTACAGTGTGGAAACAGGCCCTTCAGCCCAAAAAGTCCCCACTGACCCTCAGACATCCCACCCAAACTGATTCTCCCCCTATAACCCAGCTAATCTACACATCCCTGAACACTACGGAAAATTTCCCATGGCCAATCCACCTAACCTGCACATCTTTGGACTGTGGGAGGAAACCGGAGCACCCGGAGAAAACCCACGCAGACACCGGGAGAATGTGCAAACTCCACACAGACAGTTGCCCGAGGGTGGAATCAAACTTGGGTCCCTGGCACTGTGAGGCAGCAGTGCTAACCACTGAGCCACCGTGCCACCCCAAACAAAGGCCGAACTGATCAGGAAGCACTCAGCTTTTGCTGAAACCCTGGATTGAACCAGGGACCTTTCAATCTTCAATCTAACTCTCTCCCAACTGAGCTATTTTGGCTGGCACTTCTGAACTGGGTGATTAAAAAAAATACTACAATGTCAACATTCACACAGCTTCCAGTAAGCAATCATTTGAATATAAAAACATCTAAATTGTCCCACGTACACTGAGATGGACTGGCCTGAATGCCCAAGTCTACCCTCCAACTCCATTTTGTTTCCTCCCTTTCCCTTTCTCCCTACCTACTGCTTGCCTTTGATGGTTTGCATTGCACCTAATGGGCTTTGCATGTGACTACTCAATTGGCCACATGGATGATTTACTGTTGGCAGTTAATAGTTAAAAACCAACAAAAAGTTACAGTGATCTGGCGATAGGGTAAAGAAACTGTTTGGCTGTGTGCAATAACACTCCTGGATATATAAACAACACTAAAAGGAAGGAAATAAATAACTTAAAGGATAGGGCTCTTGTGGCACAATGGTAGTACCTCTATCTCTGGGCCAAGAGGCCTGGATTCTCACCTGCTCCAGAGGTATGTGACAGCAAATTCAAAGAGGTTCTTTTGGAAATACAATAGACACACAATCCTACAAATTAGGAGCAGTAGTAGGCTACTCTGCCCCTCAGCTTTCTCCACCATTCAATAAGATTCTGACTGATCTGATGACTCCACATTTCTGCCAAGCAATGATATCCTTTTGCACTTCTGCTTATTAAGAATCTTTCTACCTCTGCATTAAAGATTTTCAAAGCCTCTGCTTCCGCTGACTTTTAAGGAAAGAAGTTCCAAAGACTCAGAATCATCTGAGAGAAAGGAATTCTCCTTATCTCTGCCTTAAATTTTCAACTCCTTATGTTTAAACCATGATTCCTCATTCTAAAATCTCCCACAAGAGGAAGCATCTTCTCCATAACTGTTAGGACCCCTCAGGAACATGGTATGTTACAACTAAGTCACCTCTTACTCTTCGAAACTCCAGCAGATACAAGCCCAGCCTGTCCCACTTTTCCTCAGAAGACAGCCCACCAATTCCAAGGATTAGTCTAGTGAATGTTCTTTGAAATGCTTCCAATGCATTTATACACTTCCTTACACAGGGTGACCAATGTAGTGCACATGACTTCAGGGGCATGGATAGGGTGAATATCCAACGTCTTTTTCCCAGGGCAGGGGGAGTCCAAAACTAGAGGGCATAGGTTTAAGGTGAGAGGGGAAAGATTTAAAAGGGACCTTGGGGCATTTTTTTTACAAAGACGGTGGCGTGTGTATGTGATGAGCTGCAAGGAGAGGTGACGGAGGCTGGTACAATTACAACATTTAAATGTCATTTGGGTGCGTACATGAGTGGAAAAGGTTTGGAGGGATATGGGCCAAATGCTGGCAAATGGGACTAGATCAGTTTAGGATATCATGGACAAGTTGGACTGAAGTGTTGTTTCCATGTTGCACATCTCTATGTCTTAATATGACCTCACCAATGTTCTCTGTGACTAAGAAATAATCTCCATACTTTTATATTCAATTCGTCTTGCAATAAACAATAGCATCCTTTTAGTTATCCTAATAACTTTCTGCACCTGCCTACAAACCTTCTTTGGGTCATACAGTAGGACACCTAGAACCCACTGCATCTTGGAGTTCTGAAATCTCTCACCATTTAGATTATTTTTTTTTATTCTTCCCTTCAAAACAATTTCACACTTTATATTAAAGTCTAATTGCCCAGTGTTTGCCCATTCACCTAACCCACCTTTGTAGCTTCCTTATGTCCTCTCCAACACTTAATTTCCTGCCACAATTTGTGCCAAAGTACACATTTTTATTCTTTCATGGGCTGGGCCAGAATTTATTGCTAATCCCAACTGCCCAGAGGGTAGTTAAGAGTCAACCATGATGCTATAGTTTCGAGTCACATACCAGCCACACCAGGTAACGCTGACAGATTTATTTCCCTAAAAGACGTTACTGAACTAGATGAGATGATACCACAATTTCTGCAGTGGTTATATGGTCACCAGTAGGCTGTTTATTCCAGATTATTAAACAATTTAAATGTCACCATCTTCCACAGAGGAATTCAAATCTATGACCTGAGAGAATTAGGTTGGGGTTCTGGATTACTGAACTAGTGACTTTACCACTAATGTGCGCTATTAGGAACCACTACCTTAAAAACATTGACCCTGAGCCACATAAGGAGATATTGGATCAGGTGAACAAAAACTTGTTCAAAAGTGAAAGGAAAGTCTCAAAAAAGCTGAGGGAGTGACACAAATACAGAAAAGGAGAGGACGAGGGAAGAAATTCCAGAGGTTAGGGCTTCCTGAGCTGCTAGTAATGGAATGATTAAAACTGGGAGAGGCTTAATTTGTAGAAATGCAGAGGTGTCAGAGCATTGTTGAGCCAAAGGAGACGATAGAGGTAGGGAAGTGGGGATTTGGAGACAAGAATGTAGAAGATTTGCTTAGGGTGAGATTCAGGAAGTTTGGCCACATCTGTGGGATAATAGCTAGGCAGGTGATCAGAGCAGCAAGGAGGAAAGGAGACCTTGCCTTCATATGGTTCTCTGTCAAAAAAATTGTTTGATAACACTCCTGTGAGGTACCTTAGGAAGTTTTACAATGTTAAGGTGCCATATAAATGCAACCTCTTCAAAGTTTTATAAATTGCTTCACAATGCATATCGTGACAACATAAACATGGGAAAACAAACGATTCCACCTCATAGTTCTTGTCTCTTGTAACTAAGGTCACAATATCAGCTGCTGCTGTGGGCTCAGCCCCCAGTAACATGTTGTAAACTAAACCTTCCGAAGCAATATCTCAGGCTATAAACTAAGGTCCTTGTACATCAAATGCACCATCATTAGCTGGAAGTGAAAGTGTTTTTACTGTTTTATTGCAGTCACTGTCTGCACAAGCTAATAAAATCACCCTTTCAGAGAGTCCATCCACCATTTAAGGCGTAAACACCAGATACATACTTGCAGTTCTTGTGAGTTAATGCCCAGGTTTCATATGTTATGAGCCAGCATCAAATTGTCCTCCTAAATAACTCTCTAGGTTTCCTTTGGCAATGGCAATGGGGCCAGAATCAGCAAACACACCTAAGATTTAGGAAGGATACGAGTTGGGACCTTACATGGTTGCAAAAGAAATATACTGGCATTGGAGGCAGTATGGAGAAGCTCGACTAGGTTGATTCTGAGTAAGGAGGGATTTCCTTATGAGGAAAGGTGGCGTAAGTTGGGCTTGTACTCATTGGAGTTTAGAAGATTGAAAGGAGACCTTATTGAAACATATCAGATTCTTAGAGGACTTTACAGGACAGATGCAGCAAGGTCATTTCCCCTTGTGAGAGAGCCTGGGATCAGAGGATATAATGGCAGAATCAGGAGTTTCCCATCTAAGACAGAGATGAGGAGGAATTTCTTCTCTCAGAGGATGGTGAATCTGTGAACTTCTTTGCCGCAGAGAGGTGCAGAGGTTTGGTCATTGCATTTATAGAGACTGATTTTTAATCAGTAAGGGAATCAAAGGTTATTAAGATAAAGCAGGGAAGTGGAGTAGAGAATTATCAGATCAACCTTGATCGGATTGAACGGCAGAGCAGACCTGATGGGGCGAATGGCCTGCTACTGCTCTTACATCTTATGATCTTATAGTCTACCAGAATGGTTCCATGAAAGGGGGATTTTTGCTGTAAGTCTAGATTGGGGAAATTGGATTTGTTCTCCCTGGACCTGAAAGGGAGTCTGATAGAAGCATATGCAATTATTCCAGGTTTAGATAAGGTAGAGAAAGAAAAGCTGTTCCCATTAACCAATGGTAGACTGGGGAGGAATGGGAGAGATTTAAGGTTTTGGGTAAGGGATACAGGGGCATTGTGAAAAAGAACATTGTTTTAAGCCAAAGCGTGGTGACCTGCAACCTGCTGTCTCTGGAGGAGCCTAAGAGCTGAAACAATGAAGGCTTTCAAAAAGGAATTTGAAGAAAAGGAACATACCAGGCTATACATAAATAGAATGAGGCAATGGGACTGATTGGATTGTTCTACAGATAGGCCCAATAGCCTGCTGCAAACAGGCCAGATGTGTATACACTGGAGTCTGGGAGAGTGAGACGCCACTTGATCACAACATAAAGGGGTCCTGACAGGTTGAGTGCAGAAAAGTTGTTTCCCCTTGTGGGAGAAAATCAACAACTGGGGCCAACGCTCAAAGATTAGGTCTTACCTATTTAAAACAGGGATGAAGAGAGTTTTTTTTCACACAGAGGGTCTTGAGTCTTTGGAATTCTCTTCCACACAAAGCAGTGAGAGTCTTTGAATGTCTTTAAGGCAGAGGTGGAAAGATTCTAGATAATCAAGTGGGTGAAAGTTATTGGGGGTGGGTGTGAACGTAGAATGATCAGATCAGCTGCAATCCTATTGAATGAGTGAGCAGACTGCAGGGGCCTATTCCTGCTCCTCGTTTATACATTTACAAGTATGTTTGCAATGAATCCATGACTTTGTGAGATGGATTTTGCAGTAGACTCCTGCTGACTGGAAAGTCAGTTGAAACTGGGCTTTACCATGGGAAGCTGACTGAGACCTACCTCCACCCACTGTAACATGGGGCACAGCTTGAGGGAGATGTGAACATGATGAGCAGGCTACCTGTTTTGCCCTGCAATTAGCCCCTACCTTTAAATACCCCAATGGCTGGAGGGCTGTAAAGACCAGCCTTGAAGGAGAAATCTCTTTATCCAGAGATCGGTGAGCCTATAGAGTTTGTTACCACAGAAAGTAGTTGAGGCCAAAACATTGAAAGATTTCAAGGAGTTAGACGTAGCACTTGGGGCTAAAGGGATAGAAGGCTATAGTAAAACGCAGGGACAGTTTATTGAGATGGATGATCAGCCATGATCATAACGAATGGCAGAGCAGTCTTGATGGGCTGAATGGCCTGCTCCTATTTTCTATGTTTCTCTATCAACCATAGCAGCGTAGTGTCATAGCCCCATTGGCTGAGTGATCAGCCCACTGATTTTACATCCACCATCCCTCTGGGTTCTGTCTCAAATTGAAGTTGGTGACAATAGAGAAGCCCAGAAATCTAGACAGGCAGTGCCCATCTTCCAGGCATTAGGCTGTGAATTTGACTCATAAATATTAAACCACATGCTTGTTACAAACTGCAAGTGCACCATCTACCATATTGACCAAAGCCACAAACTATCACCATAACCTGGTTATGCTTGAAGAGATGCTAATGCTGTTGGCAACATGAAATAACTGCACAGAGGCCAGTATCCTGTCACCAAGTCACCCCTTAGTTACATGTGCCATGTACATGGGCTGTACCAGTCGCTTGACTGAGGAGGCCTTCTGAATCTCCTATTTATATCTGTCAGCCAAGGCTCCCTGATTGGACCAGGTTAACAGCCCCAATAGAGGATCTCATAGTCAATGAGATCCACCAGGCCATGGTCCAATCACTACACAATGCCTATAAGGGAACCTAATGCCTGTTTAAGGTTCCTTCAACTGGTCTGGTTTGTCCGGCTCACAGCTGGGACTCTGTGTCCTCAGGAAAACCAGAGCTACTTGCTCCAACCCAACAGGGTAAGATGTTAAAATGAAACTTAATGTGGAGCTGATCTTCCAATCTGCTCTGCAGATGAGTGGCCTTAACAGATCAATAACAATGAGGCCTTCTTCCTTATATTTCAGTGACCTACACTATCACAAGGTGGTCCCTACACCCCCTGTCCTGCTCAAACATTGGTAAGGCCAAATTTCAAAGCCTTGGTTTCCGTCTGAAAATAGCCCAGTGTTGACAGTGCTGCTCTCCTACTCTGGGCTGCCAGCCTTGACATTTTGTGCTCAGATCTCGGAGTAGAATTTGTGGTTAATATTGTACCTATCAACACTTTTCTTTCCACATTTGTTAACTTTTTATAATGTTTTTAATTAAACGTCAAGTCTGCTGATTGGAATTAACTGAACCAGAAGTTAATACTTTCACTGAGGTCATCCTACAATTTCTTTGAATAATCAAGGACATTGACTATCAAACAGAGATTATGTTATGAGATGGAGGGGTTACCACAGAAAGTAGTTGAGACCATAACATTGAAAGATTTCAAGGAGTTGGACATAACACTTGGGGCTAAAGGGATAGAAGGAGATAGGAAAATGCGGTGAATGACGAAGGGTCACTGGACCTGAAATTTTAGCCCTGTTTTTCCCTTCACAGATACTGCCAGACCTGCTGGGCTTTTCCAGCAACTTTGTTTTTGTGTTGTATATGTTATGAGAATTGGGCAGTGCTGCAAAAGGTTTTTTTTAAAATTTATTTGTGGATAGTCAAAGTCACAGACAAGGACAGCATTTATTGTCCATCCGTAATTGCCCTGGAGAAGGACAGTGTTTATCGTCCATCTGTAATTGCCCTGGAGAAGGACAGTGTTTATCGTCCATCCGTAATTGCCCTGGAGAAGGACAGTGTTTATCGCCCATCCGTAATTGCCCTGGAGAAGGACAGCGTTTATCGTCTATCCGTAACTGCCCTGGAGAAGGACAGCGTTTATCATCCATCCTTAATTGCCCTGGAGAAGGACAGCGTTTATTGTCCATCCATAATTGCCCTGGAGAAGGTGGTGATGAGCTACTTTCATGAACTGCTGCCATCCATGTACTCTCATAGGGCTGCTAGGAAGGAGGCTCCAGCATGTTGACCCTACAACAATGAAGGAACAGCACTATACTTCCAAGTCAGGGTGGTGTGTGGCTTAGAGGGGAGTTTGAAGCCGTTGGTGTTCCCAACACCTCCTGCTCTTGTCCTTCTGGGTGGTAGAAGTCGCAGGTTTGGAAGCTGCTGGGAACAGTGCCTTGGGGAATTGTTGCAGTGCATCTTGTAGGTGATACACAATGCAGCTCCTTTGAATCTGATTGGAGGAGGCAATGTTAAGGGTGGTGGTTGGTGCCTCTCAAGTGACAGTGAGCCAACAAGGGAATGTTCAGAGAGAACTGATCCTTTGCAATCCACAGACAGCAATGCTGCTGAGTGAACTTAGTCCTGTCGAGTTCTGCAGGGATAAAAAGAAGGATGTTTCATAACCTCAGGACAACCTAAAGCACTTTATAGATATTTGAAGCATGACTACTTTTGTAATACAGGAATCATGGCAGTCAATTTCGGCACAGCAAGTGGCAACATAATAACAATCCGTCATACAATCCCTACAGTGTGAAAGTAGGTCATTCAGCCCATCAACTCCATACCGACCCTCCAAAGAGCATGCCACCCAGACCCACCCCCTACCCTAGACACTATGGGCAATTTAGCACGGCCAATCCAACTTTGTGTTGACACATCTTTGGACTGTAGGAGGAAACTGAAGCATCCGGAGGAAACCCACGCAGACACGGGGAGAACATGCAAACTCCACACAGACAGTCACCCGAGGGTGGAATTGACCCTGGGTCCCTGGCGCTGTGAGGCAGCAGCATTAACCACTGAGCCACCGCGTTATCCCATTAACGGTCATCTGTTCTGTTTTCGTGATGTCGATTGAAGAAGCAATATCTGCCCGGACACCAGAGATTACTTCAGTACTCATCCTCAAAATGTGTCATTGAATTTTATTTTATATCCAAACTAAGACAGCAGTATGGTGCCTTGGCTTCCACATGGAAATGGCGCCTCTGGCGCTCCTGCTGTCAGCCTTGATTTTCTGAGCTCAAATCTTTGGGTGGGGGGGTGGGGGCAGTGGGATTCAAGCCCACAATGGTCCAATCAAGTAAGCTGCTTGTATAGCCTCCAAGCGAAGACAGCTATCTCTGAGTTGGTCAGGACAGGGCACTGGTGCTGATTCACCTCTTACTAAACAAAAGGCATCAGAAGGGATGGCGGTGGGGGAAGGTGGCAATGTGCAGACAATAGGGAACTGGACAATGTGATCGGGGACAGTCAGCGATGGCTGTGAGGCTGCTTGATCTTCATTCTGACAGTGCCTGAGGGGCACAGTCAGTATTAATTCCTGCCTTTAATTAAAAGCTATAATCACTTGACTTGGAGGGGAGGCCTTAGCAACAGCAAACAATCAATCTTAAGAAACGTGCTGTGGATTTAATGCAAAGTATATCAGTTGCATCCAATTTGCTCAGGGATGGTTTTATATTTTAGCTGTTTGATTTGTTGTTCCTCATTAAAGTAGGAGTTACAAGTCTCAGACTCATGCAGAGTGTGAATAAAGAAGCATGTGGTAAACACTGACAGAAAAAGTAAATTAACATTCCCACTGGCTACATATTTTATGCTCTGCTGACGAGCTGTAGCTTCAAGTGGCCTTTTTTTTTGGACACAGTGAAGATACCTCAGGGTGGTGAACTGTGGAGTTTGTTAACGAGGCTGAGACTCTGTGCTCAGCAGGACAGCCTGTGCACTCCTGAGAGTGGGTCCAATAGCTCAGACAAAAATGCAGCTCCTGCTGCTGGATTCTGGGTAATGGTTCATCGCCCATGCTGCGCGTCCAATCAGAGCTGAAAGGCAAAGCACAGGACTGCAGCCGTCTGCAGAATGGCCTCCCCACTGTCTGCCTTACTCTGCAAGGCTTGGTGCTGCCTTGTTCTTGTTTGAGATCCGACCTATAATGGTAGTGTCTTCTGCAAACTTGTAAATGGAGTTGGGGTGGAATTTGCCACGCTGTCGTGAGTATGTAAGGAGTACAGTAGGGAGCTGAGTATGCAGCCTTGCGGGGCACCAGTGTTGAGGATTATGGTGGAGAAGGTGTTGTTATCTATTCTGACTGATTGCAGTCTATGGGTCAGGAAGTCGAGGATCCACTTACAGAGGGGTCCTGAGACCTAGGTCTTGATGTTTAGAGATAAGTTTGTTTGGAATTATGGTGTTGAAGGCGGAGCTGTAGACAATAAGTAGGAGCCTGATGTATGTGTCCTTGTTATCCACGTGTGCCAGGGATGAGTGTAGGGCCAAGAAGATGGTATCTGCTGTGGACATATTGTGCCAATAGGCAAATTGCAATGGGTCCAGACAATCTGGGAGGCTGGAGCTGATGTGAGCCATGACTCACCTCTCAAAGCACTTCATAATGATGGAGATCAGAGCCAATGGGCAGAAGTCATTGAAGCACGCTGCACGATTTTTCATTGGAATTGGGATGATGGTGGTCTTCTTGAAGCAGATGGGGACTTCAGATTATAGTGAGGAGGGGTTAAAGATGTCTGTGAATACTCCCATCAGCTGGTCCAGCCAATTGCTTTCCGTGGGTTCACTCTCCAGAGGTTCGATCTGACCTCTGCGGCATTGACCGTTGGTATAATTGTATCCGAGGTTGTTCTGATAGGTGACGTCATTTCACTGACTTTCCATTCAAAGAGAGCATGGAGCGCATTGAGCTCATCGGGTTCGGATATACTGTTGCCTGCGATTCTGTTTGACTTTGCTTTGTAGCCTGTTAAGTCTTACCATGAGCGATGGCTGTCTGTGTGGTTGGTCTGAGTTTCAAGCTTAACTAGGTATTGCCTCTTGGCATCTCAGATGTCCTTATGAAGGTCATACCTGGATTTCCTGTGTAGGTCAGGGCTGCCCAACCTGAACACCTCAGACTTGGACTTCAATAGGAAGTGGATCTCCTGGTTCATCCATGGTTTCTGGTTGGGGAACACTTGGATTAACTTGTTCGGCACGCGTGAGGTTTATAAAATCATGAAGGACATATATACGGTGAAGAGCAAAGTTCCTTTCTCTAGGGAAGGGGAGTTCAAAATTAGACGGCATAATTTTAAGGTGAGAGGGGAGAGATTTAAAAGGTACCTGAGGGGCAACTTTTTCACACAGAATGTGGTTGGTATGTGGAATGAACTGCCAGACAAAGTGATAGATGCAGGTATAGTTGCAACATTTAAAAGACATTTAGACAGGTAGATGAATAAGAAAGATTGAGGGGAATATGGGCTAAATGCAAACAAATTTAGTTTGCGATACCTGGTCAGAATGGGTGAGTTGGACCGAAGGGTCTGTTTCTGTGCTGTATGAATCCATGACCTCCCCTGTCCCAAGTTCTGAATAATTTCCAGCAATCAAAACTAGTTCAACCCTGATTCACACTGGTCACACTGTCATGCAGAGAAACCCAAGGTTTTACTTTTCTTTGTTCATCCAGGGGATGAGGGGTGTCGCTGGCTAGGCAGCATTTGTTGCCCATCCCTAATTGAGAATCAACCACATTGCTGTGGGTCTGGAGTCACATGTCGGCCAGACCAGGGAAGGATGGCAGTTTCCTTCCCTAAAGGACATTAGTGAACCAGACGGGTTTTTCCAACAATGGATTCATGGCCATCATTAGTTTCTTAATTCCAGATATTTTTAATTGAATTCAAATTCCACCATCTGCTGCGGCAGGCTTCAAACCCAAGTCCCTGCAACATTATCTGGGTCTCTGGATAACAGTCCAGCGATAATACCACCGGGCCATCACCTCACCACATGCATTGGTGTGTTCTTTCAGCAAGTATAACGCAGTCAAAAAATAATTCTATGACAACTCATAAAGACATGGGATTGTACACCTAAATATACAAGTGGCTTAATAAAATCAGAAATTCCAAGACTGAAACCAGCATTAAAATAGCAGATGGATATAAGTTTTACAAGAAGGTTTAGGATTCATCAGTTATTGCTAATAGGCACTTTTACTCAAAAATTACATATGGGAGTGAGATCAAGGAGGGAATTATTCACCTGCAAGCGTGTAACAATCAATTATAGAGTCATAGAGTCATGGAGATGTACATCACGGAAACAGACCCTTCAGTTCAACTCATCCATGCTGACCAGCTATCCTCAATTACTCTATTCCCATTTGCCAGCATTTAGCCTGTATCCCTCCAAAACCTTCCCATTCGTATACCCATCCAGATGCCTTTAAAATATTGCAATTGTACTTCCTCTGGTAGCTTGTTCCATACACCCACCATCCTCTGTGTGAAAAAGTTGCCCCTTGGGTCCCTTTTAAATCTTTCCCCTCTCACTTTTAACCTATGCCCTCTAGTTTTGGACTCTCCTGCTCTGGGAAAAAGACCTTGTCTATTCACCCTATCCATGCCCCTTATGATTTTATAAACCTCTATAAGGTCACCTCTCAACCTCCGATGCTTCAGGGAAAATAGCTCCCGCCTATTCAGTCTCTCCCTAAAGCTGAAACCCTCCAACCCTGGCAACATCCTTGCAAATCTTTTCTGAACCCTTTCAAGTTTCACAACATCCTTCTTATAGCAGGGAGTCCAGAAGGTCTCTTTGTTCATCAACACTCCACAGGGAACTTACATTAAGTGTATAAGTCCTGCCCTGATTTGCCTTCCAAAAATGCAGCACCTCACCTTTATCTAAATTAAACTCCATCTACCACTCTTCAGCCCAATGGCCCATCTCATCAAGGTCCTGATGGGAACCTCCTTTGACGTCCACTACTCCTCCAATTTTGGTGTCATCTGCAAACGTACTAACCATACCTCCTAAGTTCGCTTGTTGAACTTGCAGTTCAAGTACTTCCCTCCCCTCTTGGCAAATGGAGCAGAAAGTGACATATACACTAATGTGTGCATGTACACACACACACACACACACACACACACACACACA
>NC_063362.1:8541962-8571072 GCF_021869965.1 Rhincodon typus
CACACACACACGCGTGCACACACACATACACACACACACATGCGCGCGCACACACACATACACGCACACATACTCACACACACACACAGACACCTCACTGTGATATACAGGAGCATAGCCTCAGATAATGTGAATAGATATTCACACAAATGGGTGAAATAGGAGCAGGTGTAGGCCATTCAACCTGCTCCACCTTTCATTAAGATCTGGGCCAATGCAACTGACTGTGGCTTTGGCTCGACTTTCCTGCCTGTTTCTGTGATCGTTGACTCCCTTGTCAATCAAAAGTCTGTCTAACTCAACCTCAGAGTTATTCAATAACCCACCCTCTACTGCACCTTAATAACAGAAATTTCTATTCATCCGTGTCTTAATTTTAGGAGTCCTCAGTTGAAAATGTGCCCCTTTGCCATATCCAGAGAAACATCCTCTCAGCATCTATCCTATCAACCACACACTGAACCTTATATGTTACAACAGGATCAACTCTCGTTCTTCTAAACTTCAATGAATATCCGCCCAACCCATTCAACTTTTCCTCATGTGACAAATCCTTTCATTTCATCCCAAGAATCAGAGCAGTGACCATTTGCTGAAAAGCTAGGTCAGCTGTTCACAGGTCTGGGAACTGAATTGTGACTCCCTCCTCCCTTTTGTCCACTCCTCACAAAATTTTCATTGTGACCTCTTTCCTCCCATCAGCAATTATTACCACCCACCTCAATCAGCGGCCATGCCCTTAGGTAACACACACCCTGTAACCTGTTGAAAAAAAGGTTATATTCTAACTACTGCAACAACAAGTTGTGTTTATGTACCGCCTTCAATAAAGCATTGAAGGGTCGGTTAGCTTATTTGGCTGGATGGTTAGTTTCTAATGCAGAATGATGCCAAAATAACATGAGTTCAATTCCCACACTGGTTGAGGTTATTATTGAAGGATTCTCCTCTTCCCCTTACCTGAGGTGTAATGATCCTTAGGTTGAAGCATCACCAGTCCCCTCTCTCTCTGATGAAAGAGTGGGACTATGGCAAATTTATCTTTATAACATAGTAAAACAAACTCTCAGCATTGCCTAGGGAAGTTATCCAGGAACACTTAACTCTGAACCTCATGAGACGATATTACATCAGATGACCCAAAGCATGGTCAAAAGTTTTGGATTTAGAGGGATGTAATGGAGGAGAAAGTTTGCTTCACAATCCCAGAAAACCTTGGAAGTAATAGCCAGAAAAGTTGTTTTGAATGTAGTCATTTAAATAATGCAGCACAGATTATTTGCACATGGAATGGTCTAACAAACAGCAATGTGATAAATGACTAGATCATTGACTGCATTGTTTATTTCATACTTCTACGCAACATGAGTGTCACCAGCAGTGCTCTCAATTCTGATAATGGAGAGGCTGAATAAGCTGGGGCTTTTAACACTGGAACATCGGAGGCTAAGGGGTGACCTTATAGAGGTTTATAAAATCATGAAGGGCATGGATAGGGTGAATAGCAAAGGTCTTTACTCTAAAGTAAGACAGTTTAAAACTAGGGGACACAAGGAGACTTAAGGTGAGAGGCGAAAGATTTAAAAAGGATCCAGGTGTAACTTTTTCATGCAGAGAGTGGTGCGAGTATGGAACAAGCTGCCAGAGGAAGTAGTGGAGGCTGGTATGTGAATAGAAAGGGTTTAGAGGGATATGGGTGGAATGCTGGCAAGTGGGACAAGGTCAGATTCGGAAATTTGGTCAGCGTGGACAAAGGTACCAAAAGATGTGTTTCCACGCTGCATGACAGTATGGCTCGATTTGCTAGTACCAAAAGCAATGTTTGGGCAAGAGGAGCCTTTGCCACTGGGAATGCATCTTGCAAATTGTGTTGTGACATTCTGACCATTTACATGATTAATGGGAAAACTATAAGCTGTGCACAACTAGAAATACACATGTTTCTGTTTCTGCTGTTGAGAGACATTCTCACAGTATTGTGAAGTCACAGCTGATCCTGTGCCAAACAAGGAACATTTTCCCTCTGGCTTGCGTGTACATTGGGATTTGTTCAGTGCTGCACTTGGAAAGAGGAATAATTATTACTCTGTGTCTATGGAAAATCGTGTACAGGCATTTGCTCAGTAAGAATAGAATCACTACAGTGCAGATAAAAGCCATTCGGCCCATCAAGTCTGCACCAAACCTCCAAACAGTATTCCATCCAGACCTACAACACCATCTTTCTTGTGGTTAACTCACCTAGCCTGCACTTCCCTGGACACTACAGGACAACTGACTATGGCCAATCCACCTATCCTGCACATTTTTGGATTGTGGGACGAAACCAGAGCACCCAGTTGAAACCTGCCCAGACACAGATAGTTACCTGAGACTGGAATTGAGCATGGATTCCTGGCACCTTGAGGCAATCGTGCTAATCATTGTGCCACAGCGCTGTCCTTGCTTAGCTCTCTTAAGTTCTCACCTGAATGGCTTGGCCCGAATTTTCATTGTCCCAGGCTTTCCACTGAGTGGAGAAGATTTCTTTCTATCTGCCCTATTAATGCCTTTCAAAACCCAACAAAAAAAAGCACAAACCCAATTAATGATCTGTAGTTCAATGGGGCTGCTTTCAAATTCAGACCGTTAGATATAGAAATAAGATCAACACTCATTTCATCCTCTACCCTAATCCATGGCCCTGTGAAGTAAATGGGATGCAATACTGAGGTGGGCATTAAAAGCACCGATTTCCCACAGTCCCAAGAGTTTACCTTCCTTGTGAGTTGGGGTCAAAATAATCATCAGGTTTATGAAGAGTAACCTTAACTCTTCAAAAAACAAGGAAACTGCAGGTGCTGAAGGTCTGAAACAAACACAGAAAGTGCTGGAAAAAGTCAGCAGGTCTGGCAGCATCTGTAGAGGGAGAAAGCAGAGTTAATGTGACCCGAGGAAAAGATAGTATTTATGCTGACAACAGGACTTGAGGGAGAAAAGCCGTGAGCAGTTTGGTGGAGAGGGAGCCCAGAGAGGGAGAAAGAAAGTAGACAGACAAAGGAATGAGTAATAGTGAGCCAGGGAGGCTGGGAATACTGTGGCGAGTAACTCATCTCCTGACTCCTCAAAGACTGTCCACCATCTACAAGGCACAAGTCAGGAGTGTGATGGAATACTCCCCACTTGCCGGGATGAGTGCAGACCCAACAACACTGAAGGAGCTTGACACCATCCAGGACAAAGCAGCCCGTTTGATTGGCACTACATTCACAAACATCCACTCCTTCCACCACCAACATTCAGTTGCAGCAGTGTGTACTATCTACAAGATGCACTGCAAACATTCACCAAAGATCCTCAGACAGCACCTTCCAAACCCACGACCACTTCCATCTGGAAGGACAAGGGCAGCAGATATATGGGAACATCACCACCTCCAAGTTCCCCTTCAAAACACTCACCATCCTGACTTGGAAATATATTGCCGTTCCTTCTCTGTCGCCTGGTCAAAATCCTGGAATTCCCTCCCTAATGGCATTGTGGGTCATCCTACAGCAGGAGGAATGCAGCGGTTCAAGAAGGCAGCTCAGCCCCATCTTCTCAAGGGCAACTAGGGATGGGCAAGAAATGCTAGCCAGCCAGCGACGCCCACATCCCACAAAATGAATAGGGGAGGAAGAAAAGCTGATAATAAGGAGAATAAGTAGATGAAAATGGGATAGCTGTGCTGAAAGCAGGCCATGTGATGACAAGGCCTGGTGTGCAGGGGTTGGGGACATGCAAGAAGGTGCTCAGGTCCTAGAATTATTGAACTCGATATTGAGTCCTGTTGGCTGCAGGGGCCCCAAGTGGAAAATGAGGCCCTGTTCTTCCAGTCTGCACTGAGCTTCATTGGAGCAAGCCTGAGGCAAAGATTTTGACCCGGGAACATGTGGTGTATTGAAGTGGCAAGCAACTGGAGGCTCAGGGTCACTTTTGCAGAGAGGACACAAGTGTTCCACAAAGCTGTCGTCCAGTCTGCATTTTCTACTCCCCAGTGAGGAGCAGACCACACTGTGAGCAGCGAATACAGTAGACTAGATTGAGTGAAGTGCAGGTAAATCACATCTTCATCTGGAAGGTATGCCTGGGGCCTTCAATAGTGAGGAGGGAGAAGGTAAATGGGCTGGTGTTAAGCCTTCTGCGATTGCAGAGAAAAGTGCTGTGGTTTTCTTCATTTTTCTGAGAACATCCCATCAGTGAGCTGATTGACTATGCTCTTTCTTGCCACGTGAGTTTCACATTAACAGGCTACAGTTACAATCATTCAGTCATAATTTACAATAACGATCCCAGGGATGAAGGGCTTGTCATGTGAGGAGCAGTTGAGGGCTCTGGATTTGTACTCAACAGAATTTAGAAGGACGAAGGGGAGGATCTCATTGAAACTTACTGAATACGGAGGGGCCTGGATAGAGTGAATGTGCAGATGTTTCCTCAAGTAGGAGAGACTAGGACCTGAGCGTACAAGCCTCATAGTGAACGGACAACACGTTAGAGCTGAGATGAGGAGGAATTACATCAGCCAGAGGGTGATGAATCTGTGGAACTTGGGTTGCCACAGAGGGTTGAGCAGGCCAAGTCATTGAGTGTATTTAAAACAGAGATAGATATGTTCTTGATTGGTAAGAGGATTGGCACGGTGACTCAGCTACTTCACAGCACCAGTGACGTGGGTTCAATTCCAGCCTTGGGTGACTGTCTGTTTGGAGTTTGCACATTCTCCCTGTGTCTGCGTGGGTTTCCTCCGGGTGCTCTGGTTTCCTCCCACAGTCCAAAGATGTGCAAGTTAGGTGGATTGGCTGTGCTAAATTACCCATAGTGTTCAGGGATGTGAAGGTTAGGTGCATTAGCCATGGAAAATGCAGGGTAACAGGGATACAGTAGGGGCATGGGTCTGGGTGGGATGCTCTTTTGAGGGTTGGTGTGAATATGTTGGGTGGAATAGCCTGTTTCCACACTGTAGGGGTTCCACATAAGGATCAAGGGTTATGGGGAGAAGGCAGGAGAATAGGATTGAGAAAATATCAGCAATGATCAAATAACAGAGCAGACTCAGTGGGCCAAATGATCTCCTATATCTTATTATGGTCTAATGATGCAGTGTTTTGAGGGGTATTTATGTCACCAGTCAAAATGAAGGCACTACTGGAAGCTAGTGTCACTTCCCACCGTGGCGTGAGCTGATTTCCAAGCATGAATGAGAAAGAAAAACTGCCCAACAGTGTTTGCATCTTTCTCTGTCTCTTATTGAAACTTCTGAAATAAGACCAATTTACTCGAGCAGGACAGGAACCGTGCAAACAGCAGCTCTGTATAATAAGAAACATGTGTGAAAGCCACAGGTTGACCCGGGAGAACACTGAAATGCAATTAATTTGATGAGGTCCTGCAGTTTGCTCACCATAAAAATTCTCAGCATCAGTTTCTCATGATTTGTTACCTTGCTGTGCACGACATAGCTAGGGAAGTGTGAGTGCCTTACAACACCTTTAACTCTTTATAGTCAACAGCTTCCCCAGTAGAGCACTAATATGTTCAATGCAGTATCTCAAAGAGACCTATTAGACAAAGAGGGCACTTAGCAGAAAGATAACATAGACAGAAACTTAAGAAAGACTTGCACTTATGCAGCAGCTATTACAGCCTCTCAATATGTTTTACAGCCAGAAAAATACATTCTGATGTGTTGTTTGCAGAAAACACAGTGGCCAATTTGTACGCAGCAAGCTCCTTTTCCCATAGTTCCCAGGTGATCTGTTTCAATGATGTTGATGAGGAATTTAGGAACAGGAGTAGGCCATTCAGCCCCTCAAACCTGTTCCAGCATTCAATGAGATCATGGCTGATTTGTGACTCAGCTCCATGCACCCGTCTTTGGCCCATATCCCTCAACAACTTTGCTTAACAAAAAAATTACCTCTCTCAGATTTAAAACTAAACAAGTGAACCAGTATCCATTGCCATTTGTGGAAGAGAGTTCCAAACCTCTATTACCTTTCTCACGTAGAAGTGCTTCCTAATATCTCTCCTGAATGGTCTAGCTTTAACTCTCAGATTATGCTCCTAGTTCTAGAATCCCCAACCAGTGGAAATAGTTTATCTACCCTTTCTTTCCCTGTTAATATCTTGACAACTTCAGTCAGATCACCCCTTAATCTTCTAAATTGCTTGTGAAATGAATATTGGGCATTTTCTTTCATCTGAGAGAAACCCCTGGCTGTTATTTGAGTAGCACCAGAGACCTTTACATTCATGCTGAAGAGGAAGAGTGGGTCTTAGTTGAGCATTTCATCCACTCTGGTACCTCTAACAATATCGCACTTCCTCAGCACCACACTGGAGTGTCACCACAATGGTATTTCTGATCAAGTGTCCCATGTGGACCTTCTGATTGAGATGTGAACATTATCTCTAATCCAAGAGTTGTAGGGTCAAAAATCACATGACACCAGGTTATGGTCCAACAGGTTTATTTGAAAACGCAGGCTTTCTCAGCTCAGCTCCTTCCTCAGGCCTACTGTGAGAGAGATGGTATAAGACACAGAATTTATAAGCAGAAAGGTAACAATTCTAAAACTGGCCATCTTTTGTTGAATCTTCAATTAGTTAGGAAGGAGGCTACTGATTAAAATGCAGAATCCAATTCCATTCAAGTCATTGTCCCAAGATAACTAAAGGTTTTATCAATGTATATCAGAGGTGATGTCTCGTCAGACATTCAACTGGGGTCAGGTTTTAATTTTTAGAGCAAGTCAGAATGTATGTACAACTACACAATCATCTTGGATAAAATAATTCTGTGTCTATGTACATGCGTGTGTGTGACCACATCTGTATGTCTGTGTGTGTGTGTGTGTGTGTGTGTGTGTGCGCGCGTGCGCGTGTGTGTGCACGTTCGCGTGTGTGTGAGAAAGAGAGAGAGTGTGTGTGTGTGTGTGTGCATGTGTGTGTGTGCGCCCGTGTGTGTGTGTGTGTGTGTGTGTTTGTGTGTGTGTGTGTGTGTGTGCGTGTGTGTGTGCATCTGTGCGAGTGCGTGTGTGTCTTTGTGTGTGTGTGTGTGCATCTGTGCGAGTGCGTGTGCATGTGTGTGTGTGTGTGTGTGTGTGTGTGTGTGTGTTTGTGCACGTGTGCCTGTGTGTGAGAGAGAATGTTGTATGGTTTCACCAATACACCATGTCTTGGGGCAGCCTTGCTTGCATCGTATGAGGTAGATAACATTGGCCAAATGGCATGAGTATCTGCTGTGTATGTGGCAGGTGGTGATCCCACGTGTGATGGCAGTGTCCATGTCGATGATCTGATATGTTTTACAGAGATTGCCATGGCAGGGTTGTGTGGTGTTATAGTCAAGGTCATCCTGAAGGCTGGGTAGTTTGCTGTGAACAATGGTCTGTTTAAGGGTTGGTGGTTGTTTGAAGGCGAGAAGTGGAGGCGTAAGGAAGATCGTGGTGAGGTGCTCAGTGTTGTCAATAATGTGTTGAAGTCTATGAAGAACATGGAATAGTTTCTTTGCTCCTGGGAAGTACTCGACGACGAAGGGTACCTTATCAGTCGTATCCCGTGTCTGTCTTCTGAGGAGGTCATTACAGTTTTTCACTGTGGCACGACGGAACTAGCAATCGATGAGTTGAGCATCGTATCCTGTTCCTATGAAGGCGTTCTTCAGGTGTCTGTTGCATTCCCCGTCATCTGAGCAGATCCTGTGTATGCATAGGGCTTGTCTGTAGGGGGTGAGTTTTTTTAGTATCTTTAGGATGGAAGCTGGAGAAGTGCAGCATCATGAAGTTGTCCGTGGGCTTGCGTTACAGTGAGGTACTGGGGTGTCCGTCCTTGATGGAGATGTGTGTGTCCGAGAATGGGACTGATTCTAAAGAGTACTAGGAGAGCTAACTGGAGTTGTTGTCATTTGAAAATTCTTATCCTTGCTTTCAAATTGCTTCGTGGTTTCACTCCTTCTTGACTGCTTATTCTGCTCTAACACCACAACTATCTGAAATAGTAGCAGTCATCTATTCTGGACTCTTGATAACCTTAATTTTAATCACTTCATCATTGGTGGTGATACCTTCAGCTGTTAAACTCTGGAATTCCTTCCCTAAACTTTTTGGTTACCTGATGTATAAAATCACCAATGTGGCTTGGTGTCAAATTTTGCTCTGTATCATCCCTGTGCAGTCCCTTGTGATATTTTATTAAGTTAAAGACACTATGTAAATACAAATTGTTGCTGTATAGAGATCATTTCCCAATTTTGCAATGTTGGGACAAAGGGAGTTTACGCTCAGAATGCACCTTCTGGGTTGCATTGTGACTTTTTTGACCATTTACATTAATGTTGGGAAGACTTTAAACTTTGCAGAACTGAATGCCCCTATCTATGTTTCTGGTGTTGTGAGGCTTTCATCAAACATTGTGAGATCAGAATTCACCCCTGCCATACAAACACTCCCTTGTGTAACATTGAGATTTTTTTAGTGCCACAGATGGGCTTTGCAAAGAGGAATAATTATTGTCTGTGCAAAACGATGTCATATGTAAGCAGCATAGTGGGTCAGTGGTTAGCACTGCTGCTTCACAGCGCCAGAGACCCAGGTTCGATTCTACCCTTGGGTAACTGTGTGGAGTTTGCACGTTCTCCCTGTATCTGCGTGGGTTTCCTCCCACAGTCCAAAGATGTGCAGGTTAGTAGTTTGGCCATGCTAATTTGCCTGTGGAGCCTAGGGATGTGCAACTGTTTGGATTAGCCATGGGAAATGGGGTGTTGGTGGGTCTGGGTAGGATGCTCTTTGGAGGGTTGTTATGGCCTGATTCCACACCATTGTGATTCTAATGGACAGGCACCTCTGAATTTAAGTTATCCCAGATGGTGGGCAGACATTGGCTCATTTGTCTCCAAATGATGGAGTCAAGCTTCAAAGGTCACTTAAGTCAAATTCTGTCCAATGTTTCTTTAGTCTGACATGCGCATCACAGGCAAGACCAGCATTTGTGGGCAACAAATGCGGGTCTTGAACAGAAAGACTTAATCAGCCATTGCGTTGGGTCTGGAGTCACATATATGCCAGACCAGGTAAGGATGTTCAGACAGATTTTTAAGAAAAATGACAATTTTATGTCACCTGTAATCCTGAAGTTAAGATACACTTCCTTATTGAAAGAGCAGGAGAAGTGCGAAACCCCCTTTCTCAAGCAGCTGACCCTAGTTCAATGAATCATTTAACATTGTGGATGAGGGGCCCTCTTGTGGTGCAGTGGTACTGCCTTGGACCAAGGGAGACCTGGGTTCAAGTCCCATCTCCTCCAGAGGTGTGTAATGTCATCACTGAACAGGTTGATTAGAAAAATAGGTTTAAAAAAGAATATTAAAGGTTAATTGGTTTGATTTAGCCATATCTGTTAAGGAATATGAAGCCGGGACAGGTGGGTTGAGTTAGGATACAGATCAGTCATGATCTTGCTGTATGGTAGGATAGACTGGAAGGGGCTGAATAGCCTGCTCCTATGTTCTGTGGAAGACCTAGCTTAAGCTGCTCCTCCTTGCCTTTTAGATACAAAGACTCAGATCAATGCTGAACAAGACACATTGGGAACCTACCTCCCCGCTCTCACCCACACTTACCAAAACTCATGAGGGAGTGGGATATTGAGGTATCCCCTGGGGTTTTCTGCCTGTGGAGTGACCGACCCTGTAATCATGCTGCGTAATGATCCCTCCAGTAGAGGCCATGTGACAGAGAGCAAGGATCATCATGCTGATTGGTCATCCCCCTCACTCCTCTGTGAAAGGTACTTGAGGGCTTCTCTGAGCATCTCACTCAGCGAGATCATGGAATAAACTCCCAACCCTTTAGGCAGGCAAAATTCCAAACCGTGCTCCAAATGGAGGCAGCTTCCCGCCAGCATCCTGGCATTGTTCAAGTATTGCTCGATGTCAAGATTTAATTTCTTTCAAATGTGTTCCTTCTCTGCACACGTACATATGGGCATAAAAACCAGGAACAAAAGTAGGCCATTCAGCCCTTTGAAGCTGCTGTGCTATTCAATAAGATCACGGCTGATCTGATTTTAGCCTCAGCTCTGCCTTCAAACAGGTTGCCCTCACTTAATCATAGAGCCAAGTGACCAATATAAGGAGCTGAAAGCTGCTGTGTGTGTGGAAGAAGTAAGGAGCCAGATTGTAGTTCTGGAAAATACGTACCAGTCAACGTGGCCTAAGGGCAGATCCCAAACAAAAAGCACTTTTCCTCCATAGCTCGCTTAAAATTGGAACCATACCATCAGAGCTGGGCCTGTGTTTAGTTGGGGTATAATAATGGCTGCTGCACTCACTGAGTGGCGTTAGGTTATCATTGAGTGGGCTATAATCAGTCTGGCCCTAGCATTGCAACCAACCTCATAGACAGACCCTAGTGGGAAGGCAATTCTTAAAAGGCGTGGTGACAGGAAGCTCTGGCTACCTTGAACCTTTAAATCTTTTCACAATGTAATCCAGTTGTGAGAGTAACGTTAAAATGGGAACTGTTGAATTTTCTCAGTTTCATCTCTATGTTCTTCATCAGCCTGAATGATAAAGTAATATAGCAACTCTGGTCTTTTAGAGCATGTCTAAAGGAGGATGGAGGATTATAATATATAAAATCATACTTCATTATATCATTTAGAATCATAGAATTTTACAGTACAGAATGGGACCATTTGACCCCATTGTGTCTGTCCTGGCTCCTGAAAAAGCGACCTAACTAGCCCCATTCTCCAGGCCTATCTCTACTTCATCCTTTTCAAATATATCTCCAGCTCTCTTTTGAAACTCCCTATGGAATACGCCTCCACTGCTCTCCCAGGCAGCACGTTCCTAATCCTAAAGACTCTCTCGGTAAAGAACTTTCTCCTCATCTCAATTCTAGCTCACTTGCTGACAGTCTTGAAGATGTGACCCCTAGTTATTGACATATCAAGTAGTGGAAGCAGAAAATCCTTCTCTACTCTGTCAAAATCATTCATAATTTTGAACACCTCCATAACATCACCTCTTAATCTTCTCTGCTCCAAAGAGAACAAGCTCAATCTCGCTAATCTTTCCTTGTATCTAAAATCCCTCATTCCTGCTATCGTTCTAGTAAATCTCCTTCACACTCTTTCCAGGGCTTTAACATCCTTCCTTAAATAAGATGGTAGCAAAAACTGCCGATGCTGGAGTCAGAGTCAGTACAGTGTAGAGCATCAGTCCTGCTGAAGGGCCCCAACCTAAAACGTCGACTCTCTTGCTCCTCTGATGCTGCCTGATCTGCTGTGTTCCTCCAGCTCCACGCTGTAGTGATTTCCTTAAATAAGGTACCCACAACTGAACACAAAACTCCAAATGTGGTCATACTACAGTATAATCGATGAGAGAAGATTGTTCCTCTTTGAGTGTGTAGTGATTGGAATGAAGTTAGCCAGGTGGATCTCATTGACTATGAGTTCCCTGATTGGGGCTGTTAACCTGGGCCAATCAGGGAGCCCTGGCTGACAGATAGAAACAGGAGTCTCAGAGAGTCTCCTCAGTCTAGGGACTGGCTCTGAGTGGGCTGGTCAGAGTTCATGAACCATGCATGTATCAATAAAGGGTGACATTTTGACTGGATAATGGCCCCTGTGCCATTAGTTACTTCAGTGTGGTTCTTTGAAATTGGTTTTTACTGAAATTTTACTGAAAAACGCTGAAACTGTGGGCCTGGGAATATTGAGATAGTCTTGTGGGAGTTGTCATTGAGCCCTGACACATGTACATTGACAGAGCACCCTGGTGTAGCACATGTGCACACAGTTGGATAGACATATCGACAGCTACAACACACACCCTGTGGAAGTTCTGGTGTTGGGCTTTGGGGGGGGTCAGGCTATTACCCTTCAGGAACTGCCTCAGCATCAACAGAATCAGCGATGGACAGTGTCAGCTTGATGCATGATGTTTAGGCCAATCCTTACAGCTGCTTGTACCTGTTCGCCACAAACATATTCTTCTAATATTTCCCCTTTTGACCTCTGCTCACAGACTTACATTGGCTTCTAAAAGGGTCTGGTGACCCTTCCTCAGAACTCAGTTCTGAGACCCAAAATGTTAACTCTGATTTTTTTCTTCATAGACGCTGCCAGACCTGCTGAGCTTTTCCAGCAACTTCTGTTTTTGTTCTTACTATGGCCTCTGTCTGACAGTACCTCAGGTCTAAAAATTTCCTCTGAAGAAGGGTTACTGGTCTCAAAATGTTAATTCTATATTCTCTTCACAGGTGTTGCCAGATCTGCTGAGTTTCTCTAGCAATTCCAGTTTCTTGTTTGTTTCAGATCTCCAGCATCTGCAGTTCCTTGTTTTATTTAAAACTTTCCTCTTTGTTTTCAAATCCCTCTGCGGCCTTGCCCCCTTCCTTAATGACTTCCTCCATATCTGCAAAATTTGAGGCCTCTCCAGACCTTCTACACTTCATAGATTGCAGCAGTTCAAAAAGGCAGCTCACCATCACTTTCTCAAGAGGAACTACCGGTGGGCAATAAGTGTGAACCGATGTAGCAACATCATGTACCATGAATGAATAAAAATGAATTCTGACCTCCGTGCCTTTGCAACTGTTGCCTTATTGTCAGCTAGGCCTTTATTAAAGTTGTGAAATACCTTCACCCCTCCCTCCTTAAGAAACCCCTTAACACCTGAATTTTACGGAGGTGAACTATCAGTTATCATCAAACTGGTGCCTTCTCCGTGGCAGCAGTTCTACCAATTAAAGACCACTGGCCAACAAATCAGCACTCTTCTTCTCACAATGGCATAGGTATTCTTGCAAATTGTCCCGATGAGTGCAAGACAAAAAACTTCAACAAAGTGTCTTCTTTCAGCAGTGCTCTGGGATAATAAAAGGATAAGTTATAAATACACTTATAATACGGCACGGTGGTTCAGTGGTTAGCACTGCTACCTCACAGCTCCAGGGACATAGGTTTGATTCCATACCCGGGTGTCAGTCTGTGTGGAGTTTGCACGTTCTCCCTGTGTCTGCATGGGTTTCCTGTGCGTGCTCTGGTTTCCTTCCACAGTCCAAAGATGTGCAGGCTAGGTGGATCGGCCATGGGAAATGCAGGGATGTGCAGGCTGGATGGATTAGCCATGGAAAATGCAGGGTTACAGGGATACGGTAGTGGGATGGGACTGAATGAGATGCTGTTTGGAGAGTTGGTGTGAACACAATGAGCTGAATGTCCTATTTCCACACCGTTAGGAGTCTATGTTTTGTCTGAATATGCTCCACACAGTTTTTTGTGAAAGTTTGGTAAAATTTTAGTTCATTCTTGTGGAGAAGGCATGTATACCCCATGTAAAAAAGACAAGAGCGAGGAATCACAGCACAGCCGATTAAAGAGTGCTGGGTCCCACAAATAGCTAGGCACTCGAGGCTATGCTTTTAATCTAATGACATGGAATAAGCTGAGAGAGTTTTTCTAACTGACTCAGGGGAAGAGTCTGCAGAGTTTGTGTCATGAAGCCTGTGTCTGCTTCATGTTGTGGCCCTAGCTCTGAATTCAGAGTTGATGGCAACGTTACAATCCAACAAAATAAAGGCTCCTTTTAAAAGGGTGGAGATCACAGTAATTGCAAAGTGCGTTGTCCTCCATCAATTGCCAAAACTTAATCCCAGCTTTTCAACTTTAATCCACTGTAACTCATAAGGATTTTCTATAAATTAATTCTGTAAATTAGTGCTGTCAGATCTTCCATAGGCTCAAAGGTTGTACCTTAACTTTGATGATAGAAACACAGCATTTAGAGTCATAGAGTTGTACAGCACGGAAACAGATCCTTTGGTCCAACTCATCTCTGCTGACTAGATAATCTAAATTAATCTGAAAAGAGGAAAGGTTTTTAATTGTGTGAAATTCTACTGCAAATTCCACAAGTGAATCAGGGTCTGAGTACCATAGCCCAGAAGGTGGAGATTTGCCCCATTTTGCTGATGTTGGTGTCTGCGCTTTTTTCTGAAATGCAAGTCACTGGCACACAGTACCACAGGTGAGACTATACTAAGAACAGCCCCTCTACTTCCCTAATTCATGACATGTTACCTCTCAGTTTGACAACATGCACTCCAGAAGCATAAGAAACAGCAAAGTTGTTTTACAAAACAACATTTATGTGCCTGTTTGTTTTAGTTGAATAATACAGATGTTAGATTTGTATTAGTTTCCCAGAAACAGCTTATCATGATAATTTTATTTCACGCAATATAATCTTGCAAAAAATATTTTCTCTTGGAATATTAATGTTTATAATGTGAAAATGTCCATGTGTTTGTTTCTGGCATAAATTAATAATTTCCCATGGTATGACTTTGAAAATTAATGTCATACATTTAGTAACAAGAGGGTAGTGAGAGGTTTATAGTTTCCTTAAGTCACCTAAGGAGCAGCAGTCTGAAAGTTTGGGATTTTAAATAAACCTGTTGGACTATAACCTGGTGTCGTGTGACTTCTGACTGGGATCAGTAGGATCTTTGATCCTTACTGAGTCAGTGCTTCCCAAACGTTTTCCCCTCTGACCCCAGTATGAAGTTTGGAAATTGTCATGACCCTATGGGTGAGGGCTGAATCAAGGAGATGAAGGTGCATCAGAGCTGGGGGAAGGGGTCACAAGTGCATTCTTTGAGTTCATGACCTCTCACATTTCAGCGTGTGCCCCCACTTAGAATTCTGACTCCCACATCGCGAAGCCGTGGTCTAAGCACAGGTCTGCAAATAAATTTGAGAACCACTGCATGATATTCACTTTGAGAACTAGCAGCTGTGCCTTCCTCGCAAAAATGTTAGCTCAAGAAAGGGATTTTTTAATTTCAAAAATACACTTAATCATGGAAAAAAAGCTTTATATACATAGCCACTAGAGCAGTTCAGTTCTGTAAACTCAGGAAAACAGTCCATTCAATGTTTAAAGTCAGCCAGACAGTTACAGCCTGCTTTCTCACTGACTTGCCATTTATACAATTGTAATGGTTTGTAATAGACGCTTACTAATGGATTGGCAATGTAGATTTCCTCTGAGTCAGGCCTCAGTTGTTTAGTGCACTTTTGTCAGATCCAACTCTTGCATTTTTCTTCATTTTACTTGTTTCTCCTACAAACAGATCTGGCTGTGGTTCTTCATGTAAATCAGTTCCGGTTCCAAGTCCATTTGTTCAGCTCATTTCAACACAACAGCCTCCAAAGCACTGCAGGCCCACTCAGTCACAGATTGTATCAGTCCACAGACTGCCCTGGAGCCAACTCTTTGAGATTCTTCCTCGTTGCTGGTTTGAGTTTATTAAACATGGAAAGAATGTTGGGCACGCTTGCAAGAAGCCATGGAAATTGTTCCATCAATCCCAGAACGTGACGTGGAGGTAGTTTGTTCAACTCTGTAAGATTGAGAGTTCTCACAGCAAACCATGGAGGAAATCAGAAATACAAAGCTGTTGCAGGTTAATGTTATATAGAGTGGGGTGGCACAGTGGTTAGCACTGCTGCCTCACAGCACCAGGCACCCAGGTTTGATTCCAGCCTCAGGTCCTTTTGTTTGTTTCTTCATATGCTACTGTACAGAGCTGAGCTGCTTTAGTGACAGTGTATATATATATATAAAAGATATTTTATGAATAAAGTCTATTTTTGAAATTAAATAAAAGGCTACATGGGCTTTGCATGTTCTCCCCCTGTCTGCATGGGTTTCCTCCGGGTTCTCCAGTTTCCTCTTACAGTCCAAAGATGCGTAGGTTAGGGTGGATTGACCATACTATTTGCCCCGTACTGTCCAGGGATGTGAACATTAGGTGGTTTGGCCATACTAAATGCAGGGTTATGAGAATAGGGAAGGGGACTGGGTCTGGGCGGGATGCCCTTCATAGGATAAGTGCAAACTTGATGGGCTGAATGGCTTCTTCCCACACTGCAGGGATCCTATGAAAGATCATGGAATAGGGGAGGTGATGGCCTAGTGGTATTATCGCTGGACTGTTAATCCAGAGACCCAGATAACATTCTGGGGACCAGGGTTCAAATCCCACCATGGCAGATGGTGGAATTTGAATTCAATAAAAACGTCTGGAACTAAGAGTCTAATGATGATCATGAAACCATTGTCAATTGTCAGAAAAGCCCATCTGGTTCACTAATATCCTTTAGGGAAGGAAACTGCCATCCTCTGGCCTACATGTGACTCCAGACCCACTGCAATGTCGCTGACTCTTAACCACCCTCTGGGCAATTATGGATGGACAATAAATGCTGGCCTAGCTAGCAATGCCCTCATCCTGTGAATGAATAAATAAAAAAAAACTAGGCATGCAGATGCCATACTGAAGTCCAGCACTCCCCTGACTTCCCACTTATTCCAAGGAGGGTGAGAATAATTGTGGGTGCCAATGTGCCCCTTGTTCTGCCCCTCCTAGCACTGAAGCTGCCAATCAGCGTCCTTCTACAAATAACCTCAACCCAGACTGGGTTGACCTTTATACCTTCCCTTCCACTCTAGAGCACTGTGCGGTTAGCAAGGTTTGTAAATCCACCCTCAGAAAAGATACTTTCAGTTTGAGAGTGAGTACAGTGTTTTTGTATGGGGAATGGTTCGAGCTCTGCATTCGACAGGTATGTTTGATTGCCTTCTTCCTCAGTTCATCCCTTCCCCAGCCTCTGCTTTCCAAAGCTAATAATTAGCCCTCAGTCAACATCATGACAGGAGGCTATCTGGTCATTATCACATAGCTGTTGTTGGCATCTTGCTCTGCATTGGAACAATGACTACACTTTAAGAGTAGTTCCTTGCTTGTAAAGTGACTGGGACATCTTGTGACCGTGAAATGGTGCTATATAAATGCAAAGTCTTTCTTTTTGTTTCTCTTCATCTGCTGGATGACCCCTCCAATTCTTGAAATGTTTGCTTTGTGTGATTGTGGGATGTGGGTATCATTTGCAAGGTCAGCATTTGCTGCCCATCCCAAATTGTCTCAGAGGGTGTTTAATAGTGATTGATATTGCCCCAGGGTCTGTAGTCATATCCAAACCTGATAATGGTGGCAGATTTCCTTCTGTAAGGGACATTAATGAACTAGTTGGCCATGTACAACAACTGATTTATGGTCACAATTGCTGAGACTAACTTTCAGTTTCAGCTCTAATGAAATCTAGACAGCAAACATGGTGTGATTTGAACCTGTGTCCCCAGAGTATAAACCAGCAACACTGGATTAGGGGCACTTCAATTCAGCTCTGATGAAGAGTCACCTAGACTCGAAACGTTAGCTTGCTCTCTCTCCATGGATGCTGCCTGACCCATTGTAATCTCCATCATATTTTGTATTCATCTCTGGATTAGGACTTCCTCGTGAAAATAAATTACAAGCTCCATTTAATCAGTTCATTCCGAAGCAGTGGTCTCCAGTGTAATGCAATTGTTGATGATAGAAGTGGGTGAGAATGACTGGCACTATTCATATAGCAGAATTCTGTTCACTCTTGCGTTGAGGCTTGCATTAATATACTGGATAGAGGAACATGACAACCATATATTTTGGAAATGGTTTTGATCATGACTTTCTAGATGTTCCCATGCACTATTGCCAATGCCCTCCCTGCCGATCTGACCCCATGCAAAACACTTCTGCTTTACCTGAGGTCATACCCACTCACCAACACTCTTTGTTAGCTGACATACGTTGGCTCATCGTCCAACATAATGCTTCAATTTAAAAATTTTCATCCCTGTGTTCAAATTCTCTCATGGCTTCATTCCTCCCTATTTCTGTCATCATCTCCAGTGCCACGGCGCCTCAAGATCCACCTGATCATCCAATTGTGGCCTCTATTCCTGCCTCCCCAGTGATAATTGCTCCACCATGCCTTTGGAATCCCCTCCTCAATCTTTACACATCTTTACCATCCTCCCTTCTTTCATCACCTCCCTCTTTAGCCAAGCAAGGCGTTTGGTACACTTGCCTTTATTGGTAAGTGCATTGAGAATAGGGGTTGGGAGGTCATGTTGCAGCTGTGCAGGACATTGGTTAGGCCACTATTTGAGTACTGTGTTCAGTTCTGGTCTCCCTGCTATAGGAAGGATGTTGTGAAACTTGAAAGGGTTCAGAAAATATTTACAAGGATGTTGCCAGGGTTGGAGGGTTTGAGCTACAGAGAGAGGCTGAATAAGCTGGGGCTATTTTCCCTGGAGCGTCTGACGCTATGGGGTGATCTTATAGAAGTTTACGAAATCATGAAGGGGCACGGATAGGGTGAATAACCAAGGTCTTTTTCCCTAGGACAGGCAGTCCAAAACTAGAGGGCATAGGTTTAAGGTGAGAGGGGAAAGATTTAAAAGGGTCCTGAGGGGTAACTTTTTCACACAGAGGGTGGTGCATGTACAGAATGAGTTACCAGAGGAAGTGGTGGAGGCTATTACAATTACAACATTTAAAAGGCTACATGAATAGGAAGGGTTTGGAGGGATATGGGCCAAATGCTGGCAAAATGAGACTAGATTAATTTGGGATATCTGGTCGGCATGGACAAGTTGGACTGAAGGGTCTGTTTCTGTGCTTTTTATCTCAATGACTCTATGACTGTAAATGTTCAAGCTGCATTTTACGTGGCTTGCTGTTAAATTGTATCTGACAGAAGGCAAAGTCTGAAAGATTAACTGTAGAGTTTTTCTCTCTGCAGATGCTGACTAACTTGTTGACATTTTTGCCATATATTGTTTCCATTTCAGATTTCCAGCATGTGCAGCATTTAACTTTCATTTATTTGATAATTGCTCCTTTCGAATGATGTTTTATGAAGTTAAAAGCGCTATGGAATGCAAATGGTTATTAAATGCATTGGGTGTGAGAAAGAGGTGAGGCAAGCCACAATTTTCTCGAGTCCCTGCTGCTCTCATTCAGGCATTAGCATGACACTATACAGCTTGATTTTATTTAACTTGTGTAGGAGGTGAGGTGTAGTCATAAAACAACCACGCTGGGAAAAATATTCCTTACTCCACTATTATTAACTCTGCAAAGTACCACTTACAAATGATCTGTAATTTATTCTTTTGTTTTTTTAATTATGTACAAATACTGAACACTTCTTTCAATCCTTGTGTTTTAAAGCCAAGGGCTGTGTGGCTCATGCAGCTGTTTGCAGCGTGGTTGCCAGCTAGTGTTTGCAATCTAAAGCCTCAGTTTTAACTACCTGCTTTACAACTGTGACTGCATTTAAGTACCTTGACTGCAAAAGCTCTGTGGGATGTCCTAGTGTCACAAAAGGTGCAGTCTTTCTTTATAACCTGCAAGGGGTTTGGGACCCATGCTGCTGTTTGCATCATTGGGAAGAATTTTTCTGGTGTGCAAATCATAAGGAGGAATTTCCCCAATCCAGTGGGTCTCTCTAGTAATGTTTATTCAGTGATTCAGGTTTTGTGGCAATGAAGAGGTTATTTATCAAATGTGCTGCAATGAAATGAACATAGGCAGTCAGGATGTCCCATTTTAACAGAACCCATGCTCAGCCTCCCACCCACACTCCTAGGACAAGACAATACCAATAATGAATGGTTAGCCAGTCTGAATTATGAATCAACATCAGTATCTTACATGAAAGACAAATTTGTATTTAGGGTACTTTCCCCTGCATTGTCCAACTCCAGTCACTAACCACCTCCTCCTCCACAATTATCCTGGTAACTACTAATGGTCTTAGCATATGATCAGTTTCAATGGTCCATTGAAATCGAAATTAGTATCCAGTCATTTATTGAAACAAAAATGACCAAACACGTATCAATGGGAGTACCTTTGGGGGGTCAGACTGAGTCAACGACAAAAAACCAAAGAACCACAAACAAAAATGTTTCCATTTTTTCTAAGAATGTGAAATTCCATGACGCCAGAAATTTGGAATATAACACTGGAAATATTCAGTCCCGTCGGGGGAGAGTTAATATTTCAGGTCAATGTCACATTATTTACTGTGAATAGTTTTGGAGAAACACTGGCATTGGGGAAGTCCAGAGAAGGTTCACAAGATTGATTCCCGGGTATGAAGGGACTGTTTTATGAGGAGAGGTTGATTAGGTTGGGTCTGTACTCATTGGAGTTTAGAAGAATGAGAGGTGATCTTATTGAAACATACCAGATTCTTAGAGGACCTCACAGAGTAGACATGGAAAGGTTGGTTCCCATTGTGGGAGAGTCTAGGACATTAGGGCATAATTTCAGAATAATGTGTGGTAATTTAAAACAGCTAGATGAGGAGGAATTTCTTGTCTCAGAAGGTAGCAAATCTGTGGAATTCTTCACTGCAAAGGATTGTCAGGCCTGGGTTGTTAAGAATATTCAAGGCTAATATAGATTTTTAATTAGTAAGGGGATCAAAAGTTATGGGGATAAGGCAGGAAAGTGGAGTTAAGGATTATCAGATCAGTTATGATCTCATTGGATAGTAGAGCAGACCTGATGGGCTGAATGGCCTACTTCTGCTCCGAAATCTAATGGTCTAAAGAAAGCACATTTTAAATGGTGGTTGTTAGGCAATTTAGTGGCGTTCTCTGAATCAGTCAGTAACAATGCAATAAGTCGGTAGCCATTACTGGCGATATTCAGCAGGTCAGGCAGTATCTGTGGAGAGAGAAACTAAGTTAATGTTTCAGATCCGTGGCCTTTCACCAAAACCAATGCTGTTACAGAATCAGGTAATTGATTAAACCTCGACTGCAGGAAGGAATCTGGAGGTTTCAGCTTTTTGAATCAGGGACTCTTTTGGTGAAAGAAATTATTCCTCTACTCAACTTGGGAAGTTGGTTATATTGTAGTATTATCACTATACTGTTACTCTAAAGACCCAGATAATGCTCAGGGGAGCTGGGTTCAAATTCTACCATGTGGAATTTGAATTGAATTAAAAGTCTAGTGATGATCAGGAAGTGCCCTTTAGGGAAGGAAATCCGCTGTCCTCACCTTGTCTGGTCTGCATGTGATTCCAGGCTCCAACAATCTGGTTGACTCTTAACTACCGTCTGGGTCATTAGGAATGGGCAATACATACTGGCCTAGTCACATCCAATGAATTAAAAATAAAACAATATTCCTTTTTTGCTTCATTGACAGAGAATCCTAAAACAAGCTGAAGTAAGAACACTGCAGAACAGGGTCTGGGCCTAGGCCCGAAACGTCAGCCTTCCTGCTCCTATGATGCTGCTTGGCCTGCTGTGTTCATCCAGCTCTACACCTTGTTATCTCAGGGTCTAGGGAGCTCTGTTTCCAACAAGATCCCCAAGACGCACACTCTGCCCAGGTCACAGACTAGATCCATGCTGCAGTGCACTTGTCTGCAGCTTTCCACAACTTGGGATGACCTTGCTTCCTTTCCTCTGTTTCATTGCATCCTTCCTTATCTCGAGACCCTCGACAATTCAGCTTAAAGTAGATGCTTTTGCTGAGGAGCTTGACAGAGCTGTAATTGCAGTGTCGTGTGCTGTAAAGTACATTTCTGTACATTCCTATTTTACTTAATGCTGAGTGCTCACTGGAAGGCAGTGTTTGCAGGTGTAATGGAAAACCTGTACTTTGCGAAGCTCCAAATAACCTAAAGATTTTGAGACAACACAGTATGGAGCTGGAGGAACACAGCAGGCCTGGCAGCATCAGAGGAGCAAGAGCTGATGTTTCGGACCTGAAAGCTGCCTGGCCTGCTGTGTTCCTCCAGCTCCACACTGTGTTGTCTCTGTCTCCAGCATCTGCAGCTCTTGCTATCTCTAAACATAAAGATTTTGTTGGGTTTGACCACAGTTTTTTGGCCCTGAGCTGCACTTTGGGGTTAAATGACACACAAGCAGGATTCAGTCTTTCTGGCCAACTCTTATGTGTTTTTTCTTTCTGGTTAGCAGACCACAACTGAGGGTCATCTTGGATGAAATGCATTTGGCAAATATTCAATGATAAAGTGTAACAGTCAGAGACAGTGGGAAAAACAGCTGTCACAGGCTACAGCCCACATGTGGAGCTTGGAGCTGATGGAACCACTTCAGATGTAGCGTGAGCAGGGGCCCCCTCCCCTCCCACGGGCTGTCCTGGGTGAACTCCTGGGGGTTGGGCGGGGTGGGTCTGGCTGGCTGCCAGGATGCTTTCCTCAGTTCCTGAACACAGTTCCCCGAAATGCTTGTGTCCAAGGTTCCAAACCACAGGGTGTGTTGATGTAAGCAGCATCCATTCAATCATTGGCCTTAAAGACTAGTCACATTCTGACTGGGAGGATTTCTTAAAGCTGAACTGCTCCAAATGTTTATTTGTTTTTGTCCCAGTCGGCTTAAAGTTATGAGGATTCAGTGCTGGCCATGCATCCCTCCAATCCTGACAATCCCTGGCACCCTCCCTTCAGTGGATACATCAGCCATTTCTTCCCTAAACTCTTCAAACCTCCGCATCTCCATCTCTTTCTCTCCTTTTAAAATCTCCGTAAAACCTACCTTTATGACTGAGCTTCTGGTCACCTACACTAATATCTCTATTTGTGGCTCAGTGTCAAATCCTGTCGGTGCCATCCTGTGAAGCACTTCTGTATTGAAGATGCTAGATGAATGCAATTTGCTGTTGTTGTAGGTTTGCCCAGAAAAGGGCAAAGGTCAAAGCAGAGATGCAGGGCAGAATGAAGAAGTCATCATAAGTTCACAACAGCCATTACTCAAACAATAGCTGTCCCTACAGGCTTCCTGCCTGGGATACCTGACTGGGATATCTGGTTGGGATACATGTCTGGAATATTTGTCTGGGTTACGTGGTTGGGAGGCCTGTCTGGGTTACCTGACTGGGTGACCTGGCCGGATACTGGTCTGGGATACCTGGTTGGGATTCCTGGAACCTACTGAACGTGCTTGGCTGGATTCACAGTTCCAGAGTTGTGTCCCTACAGGTAACCTGGATCCTAAGTCTGGTACTCTCTATGGCAATCAAGTCTTTTCGCCTCCTCCATTTTTATACCTCAAGTCCTTTCCACAGGAGACATCTCTATTGTAGGCCTTGTCGGCAGTGGGAAGGAAATGTTGTGTACAGGTTGAAAAGGTTAACACTGGGGACTGCCACAAATACCACCTACGAAGATGATGTTACACACATTGTGAACTGAACAGCTTAGGGTCTCTAAACAGAAAGGCCTGACTGTGAGGTGCTGCATTTTGGAAAGGCAAATCAGGGCAGTACATTTACACTTAATGGTAAGGTCCTGGGGAGTGTTGCCGAACAAAGGGACCTTGGAGCGCAGGCTTGAAAGTGGAGTCGCAGGTAGACAGGATGGTGAAGAAGGCGTTTGGTACGCTTGCCTTTATTGGTCAGTGCACTGAGTATAGGAGTTGGGAGGTCATGTTGCAGCTGTACAGGACATTGGTTAGGCCACTATTGGAATACTGTGTGCAATTCTTGTTTCCTTGGTAGAGGAAGGATGTTGTTAAACTTGAAAGGGTTTAGAAAAGATTTACAAGGATGTTGCCAGGGTTGGAGGGTTTGAGCTATAGGGAGAGGCTGAATAAGCCAGGGCTATATTCTCTGGAGTGTTGGAGGCTGAGGGATGACCTTTTTTCCTTTATTCATTCACAGGATGAGGGCATCACTAGCTAGGCAGCATTTATTGCCCATTCCTAATTGCCCGGAGGACAGTTAAGAGTCAACCACATTGCCATGGGTCTGGAGTCACATGGAGGCCAGACCAGGTAAAGATGGCAGTTTCCTTCCCTAAAGGGCATTAGTGAACCAGATGGACTTTTCCCCAACAATGGATTCACAGTCATCATTAGACTCTTAATTCCAGATATTTATTGAATTCAAATTCCACCATCTGCCATGGCAGGATTCAAACCCCAGTCCCCAGAACGTTACCTGGGTCTCTGCATTAATAGTTCAGCGATAATACCACTAGGCCATCACCTCACCTTATAGAGGTTTATAAAATCGTGAGGGGCATGGATAGGCTGAATAGCCAATATGATATGTCTATTATATCATTGGTATCTGTAATTAGTTGCTAACATCAATAAACAATGTCTTCTTAATTACAAGAGCCTCCTCTAGTTAGGCCAGGGAGCGGATTTCCTTCACCTTACTAGATGAAACGGGCCTGGTAGTGTCCTATTTCCATTTAATCGCACTGGTAAAGGTAAAAGATCGCACAGCTTTGTTCATAGATGGAGGAGAATAACAACCAGATTAATATAACCCACATTCTCCACTTTGGTTTTGGGATCAGTTAGCTCATTTGGCAGGATGGCTAATTTGTGATACAGAGCATTGCCAACAGCAAGGTGTTTAATTCCTGACTTGGCTGATGTTACCATGAAGCGACTCTCCTTCACAACCTCTCCTCTCACTTTCCCTCAGGTTAAATGGCACCAGTCATCTGTCTCTAATGAGAGAGCGGACCTACGATGTTAGACCGTGACAACTTTACCTCAAAAATAAAACATCCTGAGGTGCCTCACAGGACTATTAAGAAACAAAGAATGTCTCTGAGCCACGCAGGGAGATGTCAGATAACCAGAAGTTTGATCAAGGAGGTAGGTTTTGGAGAAGTGTCTAAAGAAGGAAAGTGAGGAAGAGAGAGGGGGAGAGTATGCCAGAGCATAGGGTCCAGGCAACTGAAGGCACAGACACAAAATAGTGAAGTGATTCAGGGCAATGGCATAACATCAGACAAAGAACTGCAGATGCTGGAGATCTGAAACAAATATGGAAATTGCTGAAGAAATTCAGCAGATCTAGTAGCATCTGTGGAGAGAAAGCAGAGTTAAAGTTTCTGGTCCAGTGAGCCTTTTTCTGAACTAATAGGGCTGTGGCAGTCTGTTTGAAGTTCAGGAAAACAGCACGTATCTCCTCAACCAAAATGGAAAGCAGTTTATCTGGCCATTCTCTTTATTGATGTTGTGGCAGTTGATAGTGCACCAGATTGGCATTTCCTACATTAGAACAGAGTTTCAAAAGTACTACGTTTCAGGTAAGCAAGTCCGCACATCATGAGTTTGTGAGAAACATTATATATAATTCAAGTCACTCTGTCAAGCAGAAATGCCCATGTTTTCATACAAACATAGCACTATATAGGCCAACACACAAAACAGTGCAGTCTATTCCCACATCCTCCTGTCAGCTAAAGCTTCATCGAATTGAATGATTCTCAATTTGCAATGAGAGGTTTTGTGGCACAGTAGTAGTGTCACTGCCTGTTGTCCAGAAACATGGGTTTGTGGCCATTGCTGGGATTTGTTGACGATGGAAGGTACATTTGTAACATAGCCAAACACATCGATCGTCAGCCAATAAATCCTGCCGACGCGCTGAATAGCAGGTAGTAAAGTTTCTGGATCAGCTGTCCTGCAGCGAGCAATGGAAAACCTCAACAGCACTTTGTACGTAAACATAGGCCCACCCAGCAACTGTCCGATGGCCCATCCCTTGGAAATGAAGGCAAGAGAAAAGATGAGAACAGAGGATGGGGAGGAGGGAGGGATCACTCAGAAGACATTTACTTATCACAACCAGTCAGTGCTTTGCAAAGTGACCCCGGAGTTATCTGGAAAGGCAGAGAGATGTGACCACCTTTATCAGAGTCAGGGATCCGTGGTTGGTGCGGTTATTGTGTTGGAGACTCGTATAACTTCTCCTTGGCAAAATAACCAGTGAGCTAATCCCTTCAACTGTAGGATCACACTGACTGTGCTGCTCATCCTTTTAGTCCTGCACTCATTAAATCCAGGAGAGGAAATAGGGGCAGGAGGAGATTACTTGCCACACTACCCCACCTCCCTCACCTCAGTCCCCGGCTTGAGCCTTCCAACTAGATCATGACAGGTTCTCCATGGCAAAGTGGTTGACTCCCAACTGCCCTCTGGGCAATTAGGGATGGGCAATGAATGCTGCTCCCCTCCCACCCCCCAGCGATGCCCACATCCTGTGAGTGAATTTTTTAAAAAATCTTTGATTGTCTACTCATTGCCATCTTCCTGAGTTATTCCCAAATCCCTTGATACCTTTAATATCTAGAAGTCTATCAATCCCGGTTTTGAATATACAACCATCTGCAATGTTGGATTGTTTAACCCAGAGTGAAGGGTGTGAGGAAGAAAGCCACTGAGGGGAAGCCAGAATGAAAAAGTCTCACCTGAGTCAAGAGTGAAAAGCACACTGTACTCATGAAAATCTCAGTTCAGCCCAAGCTTACAAACTGCAAGGAAAATACGACCCGAGAGATTAATTGAGGAATGAGGGACAGAAGTTTTAATGGGTGACATATACAGTCTTCTGCTATCAGAGCCATTGCCTACATTGTCCTCATGTGAGCCCTGCAGGTTCGGTCCCCAAGCAATGCTGAGTGTCTCAGCCTCATAGGGAAGGGTGAAAATGAAGAGTCAACCTTGCCTACTTGCTATTTACAACAACACTGGGTTGCATTAACATAGTGCCTTTAACACATTCAAACCATCACACTGGGCTTCACAGGCGCAATTATCAAGCAAAATTTGGCATCGAGTAACAGAAGAAGATTTTGGGGCAGATGCCAAAATTTTGGTCAGAGAGGTCGGTTTTAAGGAAGAAGGAGAGAGAGGTCATAGAATCATAGAATCCCTACAGAGGCCATTTGGCCCATCAAGTCTGCACCAATCCCCTGAAGAGCATCCCACTGCCCCACGCATTCTCCCACATGTCCCATGGCTAATCCATGTAGCCCGCACATCCATTGACACAATGAGGCAATTTAGCAGGTCATGAGGCAGATAGAGTTAGGGAGGGGATTCCAGAATTTAGGGTCCAGGCAGTGGAAGATGCCAATAGTGGTGAGATTAAAATCCAAGAAAGGCCCTAGAATTACAGGCGTGCAGTTATCTTGAAGCGTGTGGGGGCTGGAGGAGATTTTGAGGAGTGAGGCCTTGGACGAACCTGAAAACTAAAATGTGAATTTTAAAATTGGCACATTAATTGGAGGCGGATAACTTTTTTTTGATAAGACCGTGTGTAAATCTTGAATGAGCCTTGTCCTACCTCAGACAAATGCAGTGAGCTTTTTGAGTGTAGCATGGAGCAACTGCAGGCAGGTCCAGTCCTGCTTTCATGGAATGCCCACATAAACACCCTCACAGCTGGTGTCATTGATAGGAGTTATTGCAAACCAGCATTCTCTAATGATGAGCCAACTGTGATGCCACCTATAGTGGACAGCCTGGAAACAAACATCCTGGGTGCCAATGAAAATGGATGACTCAATGTGTCTCGTGTTAAGGTACCCGAGCCTGGATCAACATGTTTGCCTTAAACATTCACTCCTTCCACCACTGACAGAAAGTGGCAGCAGTGTGTACCACCTACAAGATGCCCTGTGATGAGGGGTGGCACAGTGGCTCACTGATTAGCACTGCCACCTCACAGCGCCAGAAATCTGGGTTCGATTCCACCCTCGGGTGACTGTCTGTGTGGAGTTTGCACATTCTTCCCGTGCCTGCGTGGGTTTCCTCTGGGTGCTCCGGTTTCCTCCCACAGTCCTAAGATGTGCAGGTTAGGGTGGATTGGCCATGGGAAATTGCCAATAGTGTCCAGGATTTAGGCAGATGGGTCTGGGTGGGATGTCTGAGGGTCAGTGTGGACTTGTTGGACCGAAGGGCCTGTTTCCACACTGTAGGGATTCTATGATCCAACTCACTAATGCTCCTTCAACAGTACAGTCTAGGACCCGAGGGCACAGCCTTAGAGTAAAGGGAAGACCTTTTAGAACGGAGATAAGGAGAAACTTCTTCAGCCAGAGAGTGGTGAATCTATGGAATTCACTGCCACAGAAGGCTGTGGAGGCCAGGTCATTGAGTACATCTAAGACTGAAATAGATAGGTTCTTGATTATCAAGGGGATCAAGGGTTACGGGGAGAAAGCAGGAGAATGGGGTTGAGGAACTTATCAGCCATGATTGAATGGCAGACCAGACCCAATGGGCCGAATGGTCCAATTTCTGCTCCTATGTCTTATGGTCTTATACCTTCGAAACCCATAACCTCTACCAGTTAGAATGACAATGGCAGCAGATGTATTGGAACATTGCCACCTGTAAATTCCCCTCCGAGCCACTCACCATCCTGACTTGGAACAGAGTCTCGGGGCCAAAATCCAGGAACCTCACTCTCCATAACGACATGTGGGTGTCCCTACATCCCAGGGAGTTCAGGAAGGCAGTTCACCACAAGGGCAGTAAGGGGTGGATGGCAAATATTGCTCACGTCCCAAAGACAAATAAAATAGGCAACAACAAAGGGGGACATTTTAAACTTTAAAAAAAACCTTAATTGCATTTATTTTTAAAAAAAAACTTTTTAAAGCTTCGTAATGACTGTGATTATGACTAAGGGGAGGCTTCATTCCGAGTTGATATTATCTGGGCCCAAAGCGCCCTCTCATGTTGCTAAAAAGATTTGCAGCTGGATACAGTCACTCCCACAGACAGCTTTAATTGAAGATGGAGTGGAGTCCCCTGGAGGTGTTGCGCTCCTTGTCTTCTCATTGGTGAAGCCCCTCGCTGTCTCTTCCAAGGAAACCCCACTGAACCAATCAGGTAATGGTGAGGCCACCAGCAGAGGGCAAGAGTGGGCGTCATGATGGTGGATGTGTTGGAAGTCTCACCCAATGAGAACTGTAGCAAATCAGACCCCTCGGAGTCACAGGATTGCACAGAACTCAGGCCAAAGGGACATGATGTGATGGAGCGGTGGCTAGGTGTGGAGTGGGGAAAAGAGCACAGGTTTCTGAGGCTGGGAGTCCCAGGGAGAAAGGCGGAACAGGGGCATAGCAAGCAAGAGGTCAGTGGGAGAGGAGATGGCTCCTAGGGAACTATCCTGACCGGTGTGCAGCTCCCTCAATCAGACAAAGATTGTCTTTGATTGAGGGATAACCCTGCCCATATCCTGAGGTTAAAATTGAATCAGAGATAGTAGGAACTGCAGATGCTGGAGAATCCGAGACAACAAGGTGCAGGGCTGGATGAACACAGCAGGCCAAGCAGCACCATAGGAGCAGAGAGGCTGACGTTTCGGGCCTAGACCCTTCT
>NC_063362.1:8596072-8615495 GCF_021869965.1 Rhincodon typus
CGTTTCGGGCCTAGACCCTTCATCAGAAAGTTTTCTGATGAAGGGTCTAGGCCCGAAACGTCAGCCTTCCTGTTCCTATGATGCAGCTTGACCTGCTGTGTTCATCCAGCTCTACATCTTGTTATCTCAGATTTTCCAGCATCTGCAGTTCCTACTATCTCTGATACAATATCCAAGTGCTGATGGGGGTAGGGGGGAGGAGCGGTGGTGAATGTCTGGGATCTTCCTGGCCTGTACAGACCTTTCCCACTGCAGACATTAAAAAGACGTCCCCAGTGCTATTTTACTGTGCAGCTCACTGGTCCAACGAGGCAAAATAATAATAACATTGTCAAGAAATACTTCCTGCTAAGAAACAGTTAGGAGGCACTGAATAAGTTGAGGTTGTTTTCTCTGGGAGAGAAAAAGCAGGTTTGATTTGATCTTTTATTGTCACATGTACCTAGGTACAGTGAAAAGTTTTGCAGCACAGGCAGATCATACCGTACAAAGTGTAATAGAACAGAGGGAAGAGTACAAAGAGTGAGATCAGCATTAAATTTAAAATGAGGTGACGCAGTGTAGGTCTTGGAGATTGTGGAAGAATTTAATCTGTAGACACACAGGTTTCTGATAGTGGAGTCAGTCAGGACCCTGAATATAAGGTAATTATTGCGAAATGTAACAGGGAATCAAGGAGACTGTAGTGAGGTTGGAACTTGTTCACACAGGGACAGAGGCGGGTGAATAATATCGATGCAGTTAAGGGCAAGCTGGAGGAATACATGAGGGAGAAAGTAGCAGAAAATATGGCATTATCAGTTAGGCCCTGGCAAGGATGCCTGAGCTCAAATGGAACTTGAGAAAAGGTGATGGTTATAAGTTAATTCAGGGATAGTTGGATGAGAATTTGACTGGATGTACATTTCTATTTGTATGCACAGGGAAAAGTAACTGGTGGTCTAGGATTTGGTGCTGTGTGAATTAGAATAAAACTCTGACTGGAAAACCATATATCTGGACTCTCTCTAATCAACAACTACCCTCCAATGTTTGATAATAGATGAGGGAGTGCTTGTATGCCTCATTAGGAGTTTTTCTGAATGACTTATTTCTGTGCTGTAAATTCTGTACAGCTCTGTAAAATACTTCCTTGGTGCTGCAAAGCTTGAAGGTTTTTGATTACCAGGGAGTCCTCCTCTATCCTCCCACTCAAGCAGAGCTAGGCTCTAATGTGCCTTTAAATGCAGAATACAGTGGCTTGTGAAGACTGACAATCCTCTGTTGCTTGTGTCACAAGCTAATTCTGTCAAAGTGTTCACAGCATGTGGTCTGAATTCATCAGGAGCAGGAGAGTTACATTTGCCTTAGCGTTGATCGATGGGCAATCAGGAGAGACAGGTGGGAGGTAACGTCTCCAAGTGGAAAACAAGGAACAAAACATAACCTTGTCCAAAAGGAACTGTGATACATTTCAGGCAAAATTGTGAAAGACAAACTCTGGTGCCTTCTTTTATCCCAGATTGGTTTCACTTCTTGCTCATTCGGAGTGAAACGTGGAAAGAGAAGGAATCCACTTGATGGTAGACAAGACGATAAACCATATAGGAATGGCACATTGAGAATTATTTCAGGCTAAATAGTAGATTGGTTCTAAAGGCCATCTTTAGGAACTTCTTCATACAAAAGTAGGTCAAACTAACTCTGCAATGGGCTGTCCACCTGGGATAGTGTGGAATTATTGAACATCACCTTTCTCTACGTGAGTTACATCACTGACCCTTCTTGAACAAAACAGTGGATTTTAACTGGAAGGTCAGATTTGTTTCTCAAAAATATACTTTATTCTTAACCTTTGTTAAAAAAAAGCGAGACATTTTCAAATTGAATACTATACAATTTGCAATAAAATTCACGTTGATGCTCATGTTCCATTCAATATGTATGTGGTAGTCGTAATATTTACAAAATTCATTTTCAGGTCTACAACCCAAAGTCAAATACATTTCAAATTAGAAATTACAGAACATGAAATGGATGTAATTTTTGATTCGCACATCATGTTCCACTCTGATGTCCCTCAACACATTTTAACTGAAAGGTAATTTTTGTCCTTCTTCTTTGCTCCTGTTTTGCAAACCGATTGTCCTCAGTGAAACATTGAACTGAGAACCATCCAATTCTGTTCACTTATGTGCCCCTTGAGCACATGTGCCAATGCCCACATTTCTGCTTCACAGAGATCATGGCACAACAGGCCAACGTCACAATGCCATTTCAATGACCATATGCAGAAGTCAATTAACCAAGCATGGCCTCCTGATGCACATCTCCTAGATTGCACCTTGCTGTAACACAGCAGCCAGCATGGTGCCAGGGGACCTTCCGATAGCAGTGAGCGGATCATCATAAGTAGAGAACCTGTGCTGAGTATCTGCAACAGTACAGCACATTCTGAAAAAACATATGTGTGGCATTTCGCAGTTGTACAGAACCTTTAACTTAGAAGATACCAAACCCAACCCCACTCGCCCCTCTGAGATGTTTCTTAAGAAGGGGATGACATAAAATTTGCCCTGAACCACAAATTGAGATAACAGGAGCTAAATGTCTGCAATCAAAACATTATATTTAACTAGGCATTGTAAGGAAAACTGCATGAGATAGAAGGAAGCAGAGCAGTTTAGGGAGGGAATTCCAGAGATAAAGTCTGAGCAAGCTGAGGGCACATCCCCCAGTGATAGGACAAAGAAACTATGGATGTACAAAAGAGCAGAATTAAAGGATGTGTGAAATGCCAAACTTGAAGGAGCCCAGAGATCTAGGAAGAGTGTTAAACCTTCTGAGATGGGAAGGGGAAAGGCCATGTAGGGATTTGAAAGCAAGAATAATCATTTTAAAGTTGAGATGTTGCTGGATTGGGAATCTAAGTATTCGAACATAGTACCAGTGGATGGACTATAAAGAGATATCAGGTCCAGCTCTTTATGAATATACAAGACCACCGTCAGGAGAGCTAGATTTGTTAGTATTACTAACTTCCTGACATCTGAACTGAACAAATGGCAACAGAAAAGGCATGTTTGCGGCTCTCATTTATATTTACCATGTGAACTCCATAACAAATGTCAGGATTCAGGGTTTACATCTGAATAGTGATGCTTATTTGACCTGTTTTGCTTTAAACAAGAATCAATTAATTTCCATCTAAAGGCACAATTACAGCATCTACATGTGTAAACCTTATCTGATGATGGAAGGAGATCTAATTAGCAACAAGGAAGGGGGTCAATGAGATATTTCCAAGTTTGGTGGTGTGGCCTATTCTTTTGTATTTTGCCTTTTGTAATGTGTTTCCATTACAATGGAGGCTAATTTTTTTTAAAAGATTCTTTCATGGGATGTCAGTGTTGCTGGCTAGATCTGCATTTGTTGCCATGCAGTCAGACTGACATTTTGAGATAGTAGGAACTGCCGATGCTGGAGAATCTGAGATAACAAGGTGTAGAGCTGGATGAACACAGCAGGCCAAGCAGCATCAGAGGAGCAGGAAAGCTGACGTTTTGGGTCTGGACCCTTCTTTTCTCAATTTTCCTTTATCATACTTCATTTATCTTGACATCTCCCATTGTAAGTTGCGATGTCGATAGATTCGATTTAATTTTTGTATGTCAACATTAATGATGCAGTTGCAAGCTCCAACCACTGGGTGGCTGATGAATGGGTTTCTGAAGTCCCTCTCCCAGCTCTCAAGTTACCTTGTATGTAAAAGAATTAAATTCATCAAATGAATATGAGAAATGCCTCAAGAGCGATGGTTAATTTTTCAAAAAATCACACTTCAAGAAGCCCCAGTAACTGGCTCTGCAGCGCAGTGGCTCAGTGGTTAGCACTACTGCCTCACGGCATCAGGGACCCAGGTTCGATTCCAGCCTTGGGTAACTGTCTGTGTGGAGTTTGCACGTTCTCCCTGTGTCTGTGTGGGGTTCCACGAGATGGTCCAGTTTACTCCACAGTCCAAAGACAAGCAGGTCAGGTAGATTGCTCATAGTGTCCAGGCTAGATGGATTAGCTATGGGAAATGCAGGCATGGGGTGGGTCTGGGTGGGCTACTTTGTGGAGGGTTGGTGGGGACTCGATGGGTCGAATGGCTTGCTTCCACACTGTAGTGATTCTATGTGGCTCTCTGAATGCAGGGAAGTAGTGACTTGCTGATGATCCCATGTGCTTTTATCTAAGCACAGGGCTGCTAATAACACGCCTGTAAATCAAGGGAGGGAAACTTGCTTTCATACATCCCAAACAGCATTATATTCCAGCCTAGGAAGTACATTTGAAATGTAGTCATGACTATAATGTAGGAAACACATCCCCGCTTTTTTTTGGAGCACAGCAAGATCCCACACCTGAGCTGTGTTGTGAGTTATTTATTGTGGTATATATCTAGAAAGATACATTTTGTCACCACAATCTGGCACCATTTTGAGTTACAAAAGAATAAATGGGGAAAATCACCAGCTGAACCAGTTTCAGAGGGATAACTAATGGCCTGGATATCTGGGTCACAGTTCAAGCTGCAAGATTGAAAGCGGGAATGATTTTGTCCATGACTGACCTTAGTTGTTGAGAGGGTAGCAGGACATTTGTCAGATAGCTTGTCTGAAGGATTTTGAGCGCACGCTGGCGCGTGTTTCTGAAGTTAGCAACTTGATAAATGAGTGAATTGAATGACATACAAAAAAAGAGAAAAGAAACCAGCTGCATTCACACTCAGAATAAAGGCTTTCTCACATGAGCTCTGTCGGAAGTATACTGTATCCCAACTGTGATAAAAACCTAAAGCAGCTGCCTCATTCACCTGTTACATCGATGCAAATCTATTGCACCAAAGTACGAAGATATAGCTGTGTATGTGTCCACAGTGAATGGATATTATGGGCAATATTGTGACCGAAAGAGTTCAATGGTGTTTCAAGTTGTTCGCAACAGTTTGACGCTTTTTAATGTCTATTCCAATGCATTATTGACTAGCCTCCTACATATCTGCAAACTTGGCATTTGTCAAAACTTTCTTGTCTGTGTCCTAATTTGCACCAGGTATTAAAGTAGGAGAGTCTTGGTAAAACTGTGCAAGACACAATTCAGACCACAGTTGGAATACTGTGAACAGTTTGGTTCATGGTATTTTCCCTTATCTAAGGGAAAAATATACTGGCATTGGAAGCAGGAGGGAAGGTTACCTAGGCTGATCCCAGGTATGGAGTCACTGTCTAAAGAGGAGAGGTTATAGAATCCCTACAGTGTGGAAACAGGCCCTTCTCCCCAACAAGTCCACACCGATCCTCAGAACCCCTGTAACCCACCTAACCTACACATAGCTGAACACTATGGGTAATTTAGCAAGGATAATCCATCGAGCCTGCACATCTTTGGACTACGGGAGGAAACCAGAGCACCCAGAGGAAACCCACGCAGAATGTGCAAAATCCACACAGACAGGGTTAAATCAAACCTGGGTTCCTACTGCTGTGAGGTAGCAGTGCTAACAATTGAGCCACCATGCTACCCCAAGCCTACTGCACCTGGTGTTGCCAGGCTGTCTCCCATCCAAGTACTAATCAGGCCTAAATCAGCTTAGCCTCTGAGATCAGATGAGATTGGGAGTTTTCAGACCAGTATGGCTGTACGCTATAGGTAGATTTGGTTCGGCCTGTATCATTGGAGTTTAGAAGAATGAATTTTGTTGAAGCATGCAAAAACTTTTGGTGATTTGATTGGACATGTGTGGAGAGCTTGTTTCCCCTTGTGGGAGAGTCTAGGAGTACAGAAGAGGTTTAAAAGAGTAGCTTCAGGAATGAGGAACTTCAGTGATGAGGATAGATCGAAGAAGGTGGGACTGTTCTCCTTGGAGTGAAGAAGGTTAAGAGGAGCCCTGATGGAGGTTTTCAAAATCATGAGTTGTCTGGATTGAGTTGATAGGGAGAAACTGTTCCTGCTTGTAAAAGGATCAAGAATGAGAGGGCAGAGATTCAACTGATCTGCAGAAAAAGTTTTTTCACCCAGTGAGTTGTTAGGGTGTGGAATGCACTGCCTGGAAATGTGGTGGAGGCAGTTTGAATGGAGACATTCAAAAGGGACATTGGATGATTATTTGGTTAAAAAAAATAATGTGCAAAGGTTGCAATGGTAGCAGGAGATTGACACTTGGCAATAATGCTCATTTACTGGGCTGACGCAAGCAAAATGGGCCAAATAGCCTCCTTCAATGCTGTGATGATTCTGTGATGCTGAGTTCTGGTCAATAATTATAACCCACTATCAATGTGTGCCAGTATGTCATTTTATTTGATTGATATCAATAATACAAACGGGTTAAATTGTAAGAATGCTGCCTTGAGAATTCAGGGAGTAGCCACAGTATGGGATCTGTGATATCAACAACATAAAGGGTGAATCTGCTCCTTAGTTGATGGGGAGATAATATCCCAGCAGTATCTGTCGAGAGGGTTGTTAGGTGAGCTGGAAGTTCCTTCCCTCCATATGGTTCTAGCTAGTGTCCGCCTACAGAATCAGTATAAGCACATGGCAGACATCTGGAGGGATAGGAAAAGGAAACAACTGTTCCCATAGTAACCATCTGTTACTCCTCAAGAGCAAAGGAGTCAGCTGGAAGATCGATCGTAGCCATTGTGATCACACTTAGCCCTGAAGGTGACCGATCAGTCCATCAAATGGATCCATTCCCCTTCTCTTTTCCCACAACTGTGTCATGTTTTTTCTTGATAAGTATTTATTCATGAGTCGCAAAAGTGTTCAATAATTTTATTCAATTGCAAAGTTTCACAAAAACTTAGCCACAATATGGCTTCTATGAGCTTCAAATGTACCTCAACTGGACTGTATGATGAGCGGAAAGGTTCCCAGGTTAAAAGTCCTGCTCCTTGCTAAGTTTCTATTTAAAATTAACCTTACTTTTTAAGACATATTCCACCCATGAAGTTGATGGGATTTGAACCTGGACTGGAGGCAAGGACACTACCACTGCACCACAAGAGTGGCCAACTGTTGTACAGTCAGAGTAATGACTATGGCTAGGCAGAGGGAGACCAGGCCCATTTGCAAATTCTTGACAATATTCCAGCAATCCCTGTCTGAAAGCTCATGGATAAAAAAGTGAGGCTCAATTTCACGCTACGATGCTGCAGTAGTCATGACACAGGACAACAACAACAAGTTCTGTTTAGGTACCACCTTCAAAGTAGTATAATGTTCACAGGGATGCTTAACAGACAATATTTGAATCCGTGCTGTGTGTAAGCTGTTAGAACACATGACCACAAACCTATTCTGCAAGGGGTTTTAATCAGAAAAGAGGAGGATGAAGTCTACTGGTTTTGGGAGGGTATTTCGGAGCTTATAGGACCCAGGCACCTGAAAAGCAAGTCTCGTGAGCATGAAGGCTCTCTTGAGAAACTGTGGAAATGCGCTTCAGGAGAGGAAGGGAGAAAATGCCTGCAACTCGCAAGCAAATTGAAATTTCCCCTTACTTTTTAAACTTAGGTGGTGGTCTAGCCTTTGTTGCTAGGTGTTGTTGCCCTGTAATGCCCAGCTGTTTAGCAGGCCTAATGTGACAGATGAACCTCTCATTTCGGAACAGAAAGCGACAAAGCAGATGAAAACATTCTAAACTCCTCAATACCATTTAAAGAAAAGCACAACGGTACTTGTAACTAATAGCCAGCCACCCACAGCTATCTGAAACCTGATAAGAAGACAAATAGGGTCAGGCATAGGTCAGAGGGCATTTACACCCGCCATTGTCTGAGGGAAGGTCACATCCCTCTGCTTTCTTGCTTGATTCAAAATGATGGGCAAAGGATGTGGCTAAAGTGACAAGCAAGACAGGACCACAGCTTTGTTCTGCTGATAAGGGTCTTTCATAAAAAGGTTAAACCGGGGGTAAGAAATAAAGATCCTTCTGTCAAATTACTGTATTGGTGAAGAAATGTCATCGGTGACCTTTGAGGTCAAAGTGCAACCTTTCTTGTGGCTCTGGCACGCTTTGCCTTTGTAAGATTCCAATTATGAACCTACCATGTGTTAATTAAGCTCCTTGCAACCTGAATGTTGCAAATGCAATGACTAAAACAATTCCAAACCTTTCGAAGCTAATAATTAAAATCTTTGTTCAAATGACCTCTGCTAATCTCTGGCAACCTTGCGTGATTTGTTGTTTGTTGTACCTTTTCACTTTTGCCATTTTATCTTTTGCCCCGTTCGCAGTGAAAGCACGTGCTCCAATTTTCTTCTCGAAGCCAGCATCTCCTGTGTGGACAGTGTCCCTATGCTCTCAGATGCGTCACACCACGTGTTAAATATCCAGTCCCAAATGAACAGAGCTTTCTTCCGATAGATACATTGAGAAAACTGAAGCCGCTGTCTTCAATTCTCGACAAAAGCGCTGATTCCCCGCCACTGTCTTATTTTTCATTCTTCTTGGTTGTCTCTTAAATTGCCTCAAGTCCAGTCTGTCAGATGAGTCCTTCATTGATTCTGGTATGTTCCACACTATTAATATTAAGCTAACAGGTCTGTAATTCCTCATTTTGTCTCTCCCGCCTTTCTTAAAATGTTGGGTTACATGTTCTATTTTCCAATCTGCAGGAACTGTTTCAGAATGTATGGAATTTTGCTGGAACAACCAACCAACACACTCACTATTTCTACAGCCATTTCTTTCAACCTTCAGGGGTGTATATCATCAGGCCCAGGGGATTTATTAACTTGCAGTCCCATTAATTCCTCCAATCCCTTTCAATTAGCCCAGATTTATGAATTGAATTTAAATTCTGCCAGCTGGGATGCTAAGCAAAGACCGGAGAATGATCCTGGGATGACTGGATTACAAGCCCATCGACATTCCCACTGACTGTTCATTGATCTTTCTGGTTTTGTTCACACTCTCTCCAGATGCTGCCTGACCCACTGTGTACGTCCAACACTTTCTGTTTTCTTTTCCGATACATTTCCTCATGATCCATTGAGGAGTTCTTTCCATTTGACTGTGTGATGTTTGAAATTAGGGAAAACCACCATCATCATTAGTAATCTCTAGAAAACACAATAGTGAGTCCTCCTGCTAAGTAAGGGGGGGGTCTTACTGAGTATGGACTTTGGTGTCTCATGCCCCACAGGTTGAGAGGCCTAGATTTTGCAGATGGTGTTGCCTTGCTTTCTGAAGAATCACACACTCTCAAAGACATGAACGCCAATCTCAAGAGTAATTGGGTGAAGATTAGACCATGCATCAGCTTTGAGAAGAGCCAGACCATAGTGACTGGATGACAACAAGTCACCCCCCACTACCCTCATTACCACAGAATATTGAGGATATTCATCACTTCCCCCACTAAGGAAGCAACATCTCCAGGGAGGTTGATGTACAGACTGAGGTCTACACAAGAATTGGCAAACATCAGCATTAGTCTTCCAGAGTCTTCAGACATTCCAAGTGTTCCAAGGTGATCAACATGGCCAGGACGCTGTGACTCTTCATCATGGTAACACCTACTACAATTCATGCCAGTCAGACATAGAATAGAACATGTCGCGTAAGTTGGACATTTTCCACCCATGTCTTCGATGTAAGATAATAGGTGAGACACATCACCAGTGAAGACGCAATTAGGAATCAATCACAATGGTTTAGAGCCACATGTAGGCCAGACTAGGTAAGGATGGCAAATTTCCTTTCCCTAAAGGGCATGAATCAACCTGATGGTTTTACAACCTGATGGATTAACTCAATGATCACTGGGTCAAAATCCTGGAATTCCCTCCCTAATGGCATTGTGGGTCAACCCACAGCAGGAGAACTGCAGCAATTCAAGAAGGCAGCTCACCACCACCTTCTCAAGGGCAACTACGGATGGGCAATAAATGCTGGTCAGCCAGCGACACCCACATCCCACGAATGATTTTTAAAAATAAGATAGTTTCACGGTCACTATTAATGACGCATTGTAGACTGGTCAGTAAAGTTAGATTACACGGAATCCAGGGGGAGCTACCCATTTGGATACAAAATTGGCTTGAAGGTAGGAGACAGAGGACGGTAGTAGAGGGTTGTTTTTTGAAGTGGAGGCTTGTGGCCAGTGGTGTGGTGCAAGAATTAGTGTGCGCCCATAACTTTTCATCATTTATATAAATGATGTGGATGAGAATATAGAAAGAATGGCTAGCGAGTTTGCATGTGACACCAAAATTGGTGATGTAATGGACAGCGAACAAAGTTATCTCAAAGTACAATGGGACCTTGATCAGATGAGCCAATGGGCTGAGGAGTGGTAGATGGAGTTTAATTTAGATAAATGTGAGATTTTGCATTTTGATAAGGCAAATCAGGGCAGAACTTATGCAGTTAATGGTATGGCCTTGGGCATTTTTTATTCTTTATTCATTCTCAGGATGAGGGCATCACTGGCCAGGCAGCATTTATTGCCCATCCCTAATTGCCCAGAGGGCAGTTAAGTGTTAACCACATTGCTGTGGGCCTGGAGTCACATGTAGGCCAGACCAAGTAAGGATGGCAGTTTCCTTCCATAAAGGACATTAGTGAACCAGATTGGCTTTTTTGATAATAGACAATGGATTCATGGTCATCATTAGATTTTTAATTCCAGATATTTTTTTGGATTCAAATTCCACCACCTGCCGTGGCAAGATTCGAACCCAGGTCCGCAGAACATTATGTGGCTCTCTGGATTAACAGCCCAGCAATTAATACCACGATGCCATTGCCTCTGCGATTCGTGTTGCCGAACAAAGGGACCTAAGGGTGCAGGTGCATAGTTCCTATAAATTGGAGTCGCAGGTAGACAGGGTGGTAAAGAAGGCATTTGGCACGCTTGCCTTTACTGGTCAGTGCATTGAGTATAGGATTTGAGATGTCATTTTGTGGCTGTACAGGACATTGGTGATGCCATTTTTAGAATACTGGGTTCAATTCTGGTCTCCCTGCTATAGGAAGGATGTTGTTAAACTTGAAAGAATTCAGAAAAGATTTAAAAGGAAGTTGCCAGAGTTTGAGCTATAGGGAAAGGCTGAATAGGCTTGGGCTATTTTCCCTGGAGTGTCGGAGGCTGAGGAATGACCTTATAGATGTTATAAAATCATGAGCATCATGAATAGAGTCAATAGCCAAAGTCTTTTTACCAGAGTAGGTGAGTCCAAAACTAGAGGGCATAGGTTTAAGGTGGCAGGGAAAAGATTTTAAAGGGACATAAGGGGCAACATTTTCACGCAGAGGGTGGTGCGTATATGGAATGAGCTGCCAGAGGAAGTGGTGGAGGCTGGTACAATTACAACATTTAAAAGGCATCCAGATGGGTATATGAATAGGAAGGGTTTAGAGAGATATGGGCCAAATGTTGGCAAATGGGACCCAATTAAGTTAGGATATCTGGCCAGCATGGACGAGTTGGACCAAATAGCCTGTTTCCATGCTGTATAACTCTATGTATCTATGACAATGCTACAAGCTGGGATTGGAACCAACATCTTGACAATAAACCACAGGATGGTTAGAGGCAACTGTGGGACACTGTGATGAAGAAATGACTAAAACCGGGAAGATATGTATGTTGTCTTCCAGACTTACTCCCCACCACTGTGGCAATAGAATGAAACTGTGCCATTTGGAGGATGAAGACATGACCATTGAAAGAAGCCCTGGTGAAATACATTTAAGGAGAACCTCCAAGAAAGGGACACCAAATGGGTTGGAGCAAAAGAGATTGCTAAAGACAAACCAGAGGTTAAGTCTTACCGCACATTGTCCTGCATGGGACCAGAGGAATTGGTCTATAGAATATAGTCTATAGAAATCCAGTTCCAGCATTCTGTGGGAGCACTGCATTTAGGGAATGACAAGTTCCAAGAGTTGCTCGATGGCAGGTCTATTGCTAGGTTCCAACAGGAGAGATCAGGGATCAGGTCAGAATCAATGGTTCTGCTTTTCAGCTACACTGCCGGGAAGGCAACCAGTCTATATGGGAACTATGTAGTTGGGGACCCAGTGAGAAGTCAAAATCAGTTAAATAGCTCTGTAGCTGGGGCTAAGGTGGAAGAAAAGACACAAAGGAAGGTTTGGCTTGGTGAAGTTAGCTTGTGAGGTACTCGGAGCATGCCTGTGAGCAGAACCCTTCAGCGCATCTGAGAGTGTAAGGATTGAAAAGTTGAAAAGTCGATCAAAATTTGAGCTCAGAGAAAAGCCAGTGCAGTTTTCAGCTTGGCGAAGTTATCTATCAGTGAAAAGCTAGAGTTGCGCATGTGGAGAAATGCTTAAGTGCAGTTTTCAGATTCCAGATGAGTGTAGACTAAGGAAAGGAGGACAATCAAGCAGAGCTAGAGCAATCATTGAGGCAGTGTGTGACAGGGCAGCTCTTAAGGAAAAGGGATTCAAGGCCAGATTGACAAAAGTGATGAATTGTGATGCCTTGTGAAATCTTGCTACTTTATTCTTTAGGTCTCCTGGATCTCACTTTTTGTCTGTATGAAAAATAAAACTTACTGGTATGGAATCACAACAGTCCTCATTAATAAAGTGTTTGTTTACCTAATATGTTTTCCATAGGAAGCCATCCCAGTTATTTAGTCAGCCAATATAAGCATAGCTTGACAAAAGTCAAGGATCAGACATTCTCAAGTGAGTGCAGGAATTCTACTGGAGGGAAAAACTCCACCATTTATCATCATCCAGGTCTGCAACTTCCTATTACTTGAGGCACTGGCTTTCAAGGGAATAGTCTAGTGCCAGGCCCACCCATCCAGATCCATAAAGGTAGGAGGTGAACTCTTATAGCCTCAAGACACCCCAAAATACCTCACAGACAATGCAGTTGTTCTTTTGCCAAATGTAGGCTTTGTTGCAATGTAGGGAAACAGCAGCCAGTGTGTGAGGAGCAGATTCCCCTGAACAACAATCTATTCCTTTTCAGTGATGTTGATTTGAGGAGAAATATTGGCCAGGACACCAGGGGGACAGTCATCTGCCCTACTTTGAAATGCTGCAGTCAGATCTTCAATGACTAGGGTAGTGCAGTAGAACAGAGAGATCTACGGGTTCAGGTACATAATTCTTTGAAGTTTGCATCACACGCAGACAGGATGGTTAAGAAGGCATTTGGCATGCTTGCCTTTGTTGCTCAGACCTTTGAGTGTAGAAGTTGGGATGTTATGTTGAAGTTGTACAGGATGTTGGTGTGGCCTCTTCTGGAGAGCTGTGTCCAGTTCTGGTCTCCCTGTTGTAGGAAGGATATTATGAAGCTGGAGAGCGTTCAGAAAAGATTTACCAGGATGTTGCCAGGAATGGAGGTTTGAGTTGTAAGGAGAGGCTGGATAGGCTCAGACTTTTTTCACTGGAACATAGGACATTGAGGGGTGACCTTATAGAGGTTTATAAAGTCATGAGGGACAGAGATAAGGTGAATGGTAGGTGTCTTTTCCCTAGGTTGGAGGATTTCAAGACTAGGTGAGAGGATAAAGTTTTAAAAATGACATGGGAGCAATTTTTTTACACAGAGAGAGTGGTTTGTGTGTGGAATGAACTTCCAGAGGAAGTGGTGGATGCAGGTACAGTTACAATGTTTGAAAGACATTTGGATAAATACATGAATAAGAAACGTTTGAAGGGATATGGGCCAAGCGCAGGCTTGAGATTAAGGGTGGCGAGGACTGGCTGGGCCGAAGGGTCTGCTTCCATGCTGTATTACTCTATGACTGCCAAAGAGAGGAGACAGGAACTAGATCTGATGTCTTCTCCGAATATCAGCTTCTGACAGTGCAGGGCTCCCTCAGTACTTCAGTGAAGTGTCACACCAGATTCTTATGAGCACGTCTCTGGCATGGCACATGAGCCTGCAATATTCTGACTCAATGCCATCGTCACAGATCTCTTCAGCTCAGATTGCAGCATCTGCCATAAAGGGTCAACTTGGTTCCAATCTCCTGGCACTAAGCAAGCCACAACAGACTCAAGAGCAAAAGCAAAGTAGTCACTCAATCCTGCCACTTCACAAAGTCAAGCCTGGCCCTAGGTATTCTTACAAAGATATTAAAAGACGTAAAGTGCTGATTTGGAGCTGCATTCCCTTTTCAATGAACAATACTGGGGTATTGGGGGGAGGGGGTGTCTTTGGATCCCAGGCACTGAGGAAGTGCCTCAATATCGCAGACAAAAACGATACAACATGCCAATGAAATCTCCAAAGGCAGGCAGCCTGCTTTTCAAATGTGTTTCAGTTAATCATTTCCTGACAGTTTTTAAATCAAATTGGCCACAAACCCTCTCTCTTTTCAGAAGATGCATGCCAGTGGAAATAATCTCTTCCGTTGTTTTTTCTCCTTATCCCTCAAGAAATTACCTCCTTTCTTTAAGCAGGCTGCTTTTGTCTGTGTAACATTTAGGCCTCATACAAAGTACTTCCACTGCATGGAGGTTTGTCCTGTTGAGCTCCTCACTCAATGTGAATGAAATCAAAAATATTGAATTATTTGAATGAACAGATTCTGTCTTTCATGAAATATTAACGAGTACCTACAGTATTTGTGCACCTTTATGTGTGGGTTTTCCCTCCAGTAATCTAGAAGCTTTGAACTTGTCAATGTTGACATAAGTTTCCCTGCAGCCTTGTTTAACAGGAAAGGCCGAGATTTCAAAGTTGTTTATATTGTACATTTCTGGGGTTTTAGCAACCACCTGGCAATAATCCACTCTATTCTGATTTAAATACCATGATCAATACCTACCATCATATCAGAGTCCTTTGTTGTGTTTAAGGTCTTTGACTTTTTTTTTGTCAGTTTTGTAATGATATAAACATTTTCTCCATCATTTCCCCCCAATTTCTGAGGCCTTTAAAGTAGGCCAAGTGTGTCATCCTGTGATGTATGCCTCGTAACTTCCTTCCTGAACCTGAACCAGTTTGATATAGAAACTGCTTCAAAGTGGATAAAGATAATTCTTCCTCTGATGTTCCCTCTCTTCTCCCTGGTTCCCTCACAGGGATGGAAGGGAAATAAAATTACATGCTGTTAGCAATCAACAGTGTTAATAGCTAGTGTTCAAATGTCTTTTACCACCTCTTATAATATTTTATTTCTTTCTATCTCTCTCTGTCTCTCTCCAACAAGCCTTGAGGAAAGTAAGGGGGAAGAACCAGTAAAACAGTCTTTGCCTTTGCATGATGTTCATTCAAAATGTAACTGATTCAGTAATGAGAATGAAACATGAATTAAGTAGTGGAGTTTAAAAAAAAATTGTCCATGAGAGTGGGCACCACTGGTAAGGCCATCCATACACTGCTGTTGAGAAGGTGGCCATAAGCAACCTTTACTTAAATTTATTCTTAGTGGGGGTTGTTTGCTAGGCCAATTTTTATCACTGAATCCTCTGGAGAAGGTGGTAGTAAGCTGCCTTCTTGATCTGCAATAGTTTCCATGTGGTATAGGAAACACACAGTGCTGTTAGGAAGGGACTTTCAGATTTTGACCCAGTGATACTTAAGGAATGATGTTGCGGTACCAGGTAATGAGGGCAGTGTGAGGCCTGGGCAGGAACTTGCAGGTTCTGGTGCATCTGTTACTTTTGCCCTTCTGGCAGTGGTGGTTGCGGGTTCGGAAGGTACTGGCGTAGGAGTCTTGGCGAGTTACTGCAGGGCATCTTGTAGAAGACACACTGCTACCATTGTACATCACTGGTGGAGGGAATGGTTGTTAAAGGTGATGGACGTGGTGCCAATTTGTCCTGGATGCTGTTGAGCTTCTTGAGTATTGTTGGAGCTGCGCCCATCCAGCCATGTGGGGAGTATTCCCTCATAGTCCTGATTTGTGCTTGTTGATGGTGGACAGGATTTTGGGGAGTCAGGTGGTGAGTTACTTGTTGCAGAATTCCTCAGAAGGGTCTGAGGTTCTGAGGAAGGGTCACCAGACCCGAAACGTTAACTATGTTTTCTCCTCCACAGATGCTGCCAGACCTGCTGAGCTTTTCCAGCAACTTTGTTTTTGTTCCTGACAACAGAGTTAACGTTTGAGTTTGATCATCCTCCATAAGAACTCCCAGAAGCTGGGAAAGGCTGGTATTTGTTGCTGATGACAGGGGGTGCAGTGCGAAGGGGTTAGGAATGAGTACATGGAGGTGGTGCTGAGACAGAGTGAGAGAGAGAGAGAGAAAGGCGAGGTAGACAAAGGAATTGCTGATGATAAGCCGAGATGGAGATAAATGTTAAGTGGAATGCGAATGTTGAATGTGAAAGGTGGGAATTGTGTTGGCTCTACTGCGAGCAGCCCATACAAAACAGTATCTGGGAGTGTGGGAGTAGATAACCAATATGGTGGAGGGTGTTCATTATCTGAACTTGTTAAACTCAATGTTCAGTCTTGCAGGCTTTAAGCTACTTGGTGGCTCAGTGCCAGAATTCACCCTGTGTGGAGTTTGCACATTCTCCTCGTCTCTGCAAGGGATTCCTCCCACAGTACAGGTTAGGTGGATTGGCCCAAGTGTTCAGGGATGCGTAGGCTAGGTATATTAGCAATGGGAAATGCAGGGATGGGGCGGGCCTGTGTGGGATGCTCTTCAGAGGGTTGGTGTGGACTTGATGGGCCGAATGGCCTGCTTCACCCCCATAGGGATTCTATAAGGTAGAAGATGAGGTGTCGTTGCTCCAGGTTGCATTGAGCCTGGTTCTGCTTCGCTTCCAAAATTGGAATGAAATCAAGCATTTTCACATGAGTCGATACTTAACAGTTTCAGGATCAAAATAGGAACAAGTACCTGAGCTGAGGTTGGCCAGCGTAGTGCATGATTTATTTTCCTTTTTCAAACCTTCTCCCAACAATAAATCATTTGACATCCTTCTCCTGATCTGGAGCCTGAATATTAAATACACAGCTAAAAGCTTCCCGTCACCAACAGTTCGACCCTGAAAGAGTAACCAACACTCCTCCAACGAGCACCCCCTCCACCCCAGACAATGGATCCCTACAGCAGACAAACCGGATAAAGAAAGGATTCTTCAAAATAATCCATCTAATCTGAAACTCAATTGAAAACTTCCTGGAAAAGCAGGTGAAAAGAAGATTGTTTGTGTGTAATCAGCATTCAAGTGCTCACCCAGTGCTCAGGATTTTAAACTGATTCATTTGTGGTCACTTGACCATCAAAGTTGGCCCAACAAATAACAGTAGTGTTTTTAATGAGCTGTTCATGTTTCCAATAAATGCCATGGTGATGGAATCTGAACATCCACTGGGGACAGCATGCTGTCTCTATTATGCACGTCAGCACAGGGAAACCTTTCCAGTAACAATGGAGTTCTGGTGTTAGGAAAGCTGCTTTGACTTGGATTTAACTCTTGCAGTGCTGGTCACTGTTGTCATATCTTTCCATCCCCATGAACAGCAGTAACTCAAGTTGGATGAACAAGGGGCAGAATATCATTCAGACACTTGTATCTTCAGAACCTCCCTCACTGTCTGCAAGCTGGAAATTCATGGCAACTCGTTTAAATATTTAAATTTTTCTGAATAACCCGCAATTCCCCATCTGTTCGGGACAAAATTGCACTGTTCACATTGCCTGGCCATGTAATGGGAACAACAAGACAAGTTCCATGTGTAAGGGACTGTCAAAGAACGTCAGTCTTAATGCAACTTCTAATTAATGTTTCTTCAATGAAACAAAGATGCTGGAATTCTGAAACAAAAACAGACATTGCTGGAGAAGTTCAGCAGCTCTGGCAGCATCTGTGGAGAGAGAAACAGAGTTAACATTTTGAAACCAGTGGCCTCAAACATTAACTTTGCTTTCTTTCCATAGATGCTGCCAGATCTGCCGAGTTTCTCCAGCAATTTTGGTTCAATGTTTTTGTTATATTTTCAGAACGATTCATTCTCTGTTGTTTTTATACTTTGGCATTTGGTGTTGAATATCATTTTATAATTTGTAGAGGGATGTTGGCAAAAGGCGAATGATTGAAAGACAATTTTAGACTTTACCAGAAGGGGGAAGCACTTTAAAAACAGGCAGCGTTTCAAGGGGGCTCCTAATTTAAGGAATCCTGATGATAGACACTCCAACATTCATCACAGTGTCTCACAGCAATTGTCACATCATATTAAAACTAATTGAGTTGATTTCACTCTTTATGGCTTTAACAATCAAGATGGTACAAGATGGTATGAACTAAAAGGAGAGGCTAGAAAAATTCAGGTTATTTTCTTTGGAGCGGCAGAGGCTGAGGGGAGGCTTGATAGAAGTCTATAAATTATGAGATGCATAGACAGGGTTGACGGTCAGAATCTTTTTCCCAGAACTGAAATGTCTAATACTAGGGGAAATGCATTTAAGGCGAGAGGGGGAGAGTTCAAAGGAGATGTGAGGGACAGATTTTTTACACAGAGAGTGGTAGGAGTCTGGAATGTGCTGCCAGGGGTGATGGAGGAGGCAGATACGATACGGGCGTTTAAGGGACTTTTAGATAAGCACATGAATACGCAAGGAGTGGAGGGATGTGGAAGAAGGGCAGGCAGAAGGAATTAGTTGAATTTGGCATCATGTTAAGCATGAAGTTGTGGGCCGAAGGGCCCATTCCAATGCTGTACAGTTCAATGTTCTATGCTCTATGTAAGAGGAAGGAAGGATTACCCCCAGAGAGATTCACAAGTGCCAGGAGGGAACTTGTTCCAGCTTCTATTGACCCCACCAACCATGTTGTCAACCATTTAAAACCATAAAAACCTGGAAGTATCCATGGGCAACTAATAAATGCTGTTCTTGTCGTGTGAGCTGAAGATATCCAGGAGAACTACCTTGCTCTTCGTCAAATGGAATCAAGGGAAGGAGGGAATGAAAAGAAGAATGAAAGAGAGAAAGAGCGAAAAAGATGTAATAAGCAGAGAAAGGGTTACATTTATTTTGCAGTTTTCACAACCATTGGACTTCGCAACTAAGTTACTTTTCAAATGCTGTAATCACAGGAAAATGACAATTTATGCATAGCAAGATCTCTCACACAGCAATGCGATAACGCCAATCTGTTTTTGCTTGAGGGACATATATTGGTCTGGACACTACGGATAACTTCCAGCACATCCTCAAGACAGTGCTACAGGGAAATAACATATTATATACAGTATGAGGTGAGAGTGTTGACTGTATGGAAAGTGGACTCTGATCTGTAGTGGTGTGGACAAGGAGAATGCACCAGTTAGATGACTAACAATTAACTGTCAAGAGACAGCAAGGTGCAGGGCTGGATGAACACAGCAGGCCAAGCAGCATCATAGGAGCAGAGAGGCTGACGTTTCGGGCCTAGACCCTTCATCAGAAAAGGGGGAGGGGAAGGGGGTTTTGAAATAAATAGGGAGAGAGTGGGAGGCGGATAGA
>NC_063362.1:8615895-8636605 GCF_021869965.1 Rhincodon typus
ACAGGAGTGGAATGCCTCATCCTGGGAGCAGATGCGGCGGAGGCGAAGGAATTGGGAATAGGGGATAGCATTTTTGCAGGAAGGTGGGTGGGAGGAGGAGTATTCTAGGTAGCTGTGGGAGTCGGTGGGCTTGAAATGAATATCGGTTTCTAGGTGGTTGCCCGATATGGAAACAGAGAGGTCCAGGAAGGTGAGAGAGGTATTAGAGATGGTCCAGGTGAACTTAAGGTTGGGGTGGAAGGTGTTGGTGAAGTGGATGAACTGTTCGAGCTCCTCGTGGGAGCACGAGGCGGCGCCGATACAGTCATCAATGTAACGGAGGAAGAGGTGGGGTTTAGGGCCGGTGTAGGTATGAAAGAGGGATTGTTCCATGTAACCTACAAAGAGGCAGGCATAGCTTGGGCCCATGCGGGTACCCATGGCCACCCCGTTTGTCTGTAGGAAATGGGAGGAATTGAAAGAGAAGTTGTTGAGTGTGAGGACGAGTTCAGCTAAGCGGATGAGGGTATCAGTGGAGGGGGACTGGTCGGGCCTGCGGGACAGGAAGAAGCGGAGGGCCTTAAGGCCATCTGTATGAGGAATGCAGGTGTATAGGGACTGGACGTCCATGGTAAAGATGAGGTGTTGGGGACCGGGGAATTGGAAGTTCTGGAGGAGGTGGAGGGCGTGGGTGGTGTCACGGACATAGGTAGGGAGTTCCTGGACCAAGGGGGAGAAAATGGAGTCTAGATAGTTGGAGATCAGTTCGGTGGGGCAGGAGCAGGTGGAGACAATGGGTCGACCAGGGCATTCAGGTTTGTGGATTTTGGGAAGGAGATAGAAGCGGGCACCGCATCCCAAAACCAGTCCAGCTCGTCCCTGCCTCCCTAACCTGTTCTTCCTCCCACCTATCTCCTCCTCCCACCTCAAGCCGCACCTCCATCTCCTACCGACCAACCTCATCCCGCCCCCTTGACCTGTCCGTCCTCCCTGGACTGACCTATCCCCTTCCTAACTCCCTACCTACACTCACCTTCACTGGCTCCATCCCCGCCTCTTCGACCTGTTTGTTTCCTCTCCACCTATCCTCTCCTCTATCCCTCTTCTATCCGCCTCCCACTCTCTCCCTATTTATTTCAAAACCCCCTTCCCCTCCCCCTTTTCTGATGAAGGGTCGAGGCCCGAAACGTCAGCCTCTCTGCTCCTATGATGCTGCTTGACCTGCTGTGTTCATCCAGCCCTGCACCTTGCTGTCTCGGATTCTCCAGCATCTGCAGTTCCTACTATCTCTGAATTAACTGTCAAGCTTTGTTTAAATTTAAACCAGGCATGTTGAATCTGGTCAAAGTATTTACTGGACGAATGAATTTGGAATCTCTGAATTACTCGTCCAGGAACAATACCCCAATGTTACTGTACTCACATGCTGAAGTTTCATTTGACATTTCCTAGCCAACACAAGTATATGGCTTATTGAGACAACTGCATTACAACTGTCCAAAGCAGGGCATGGCCACAGATGTGGTGAACTGTTAAAGATTTCCTTTTCTGTTTCCCAGTGAGTGATCCCTCACTGAGTAATCTCACTCAGCCACAAGGGGAGCGATAGCAAGGAGCCTCAGATGATATCAAAAATGTGCTTCTCCAACCTCGCCCCTTCCTGTCACGGCCCAATCTCAGGTCTACACTTCATACTGTCCCACCAAAGTTACCATCCAGACTCTTGAGAAGTGCCTATCCCCGTCAGCACTGATATTCACTGCATTCAGTAGAGCAGAGGAAGGTTATGTGACTATAACTCAGTAATGAAGAAAAGCACCTATTACAGAATTACAAATGACACAAAAGCAGAAAGTGCTGGAGGAACTAGGGTTAATGTTTTGAGTGCAGAACTGGAAGTTGCTAAGAAATGGTGGTGATTACTGATGACAGGGAGCTGGGGACGTAGTGTTGGAGTGGAGTAAGGAGTGAGGCAGATCGATGGAGACAGTATCCACAGAAAGAGAACATCCATCAGTATAAATATCATGCTATCCTAACGGCTTTCAGTTCCGATGAAGAATCATACAGTCATAGAGTCATACAGCACAGAAACAGACCCTTTGGCCCAACCAGTCCATGCTGAACATAATCTCAAACTAAACTAGTCCCACCTGCCTGCTCCAGGCCCATATCCCTCCAAACCTTTCCTATTCATGAACTTATCCAAATGTCTTTTAAACATTGTAATTGTGCTCACATCCACTACTTCCTCAGGAAGTTCAATCCACACGCAAACCAACCTCTAAAAAACTTGCCCTGCATGTCTTTTTTTATCTTTTTAAAATCTCTCTCTTCTCACCTTAAAAATGTGTCCTCTAGTTTTGAAATTCCCCCTCCTAGTGAAAATACATCTACTGTTAACCCTATCTATACCCATGATGATTTTATAAACCCTATAAGGTCACCTCTCAACCTCCAATGCCCCAGTGATCAACATTCCAGCCTTTCTTTGCAACTCAAACCTTCCAAATCCGGCAACATCCCCTAATCAATCTCTTCTGAACCCTCTTCAGCCTAATAATATCCTTCCCATAATGGGTGACCAGAACTGGACACAGTCCTCCAGAAGAAGCCTCAGCATCGTCCTGTACAACCTCAACATGATGTCCCAACTCCCAAGCTGAAAGGTCTGAGCAATGAAGGCAAGTGTGCTAAATGCCTTTTTAACCAACCTGTCTAGATGTGATGCAAACTTCAAAGAATTATGAACTTGAGAAGTTAATTTTGTGTTTTCTCTTCACAGATGTTACCAGACATGCTGAGTTTCTCCAGCAATGTCTGTTTATGTTTGTTTCAGATCTCCAGCGTTCCCAGTTATTTGGTTATTTTACAAACAGTACCATCCGTGTGCCACAATGTGAGGTCTTTTCCAATTGTTAACTATCTTTACATGAAGCACTAAATTATAATTGTCGCAAATTCCTTAAATAAAAGAAAATAACAATCAAATGACTTTATCTAACTGGTTTTGAATTAAGTTTACAAATGTACAAGATTAGCAAACATCTATTGAAAAGGAGCAAAGGGAACACACTGGTCCAAAGGAGAATTTGCTTTACTTTATCAAATAATAAGGAGCAGTATTTGTATTTATGCTTGGAACTGAAGGATAGGAGGGGCTCGGAAATTACTTTGGGAGAGCAGGGAGTGTAAAAGCACTGCTGACCGCTGAACAGTGTGAGATTTAAATGTTACTCATCTGTGTGAATTAACACGCTGTGCAGATATATGTGAATCACATGCCAGATGCGTGAGAGCTCAGGAGACTCGGCACGAATGCAGTTAAGATCTGTTTAAGTGATGTCTGAGCAACTTAAGTACCATCAATTCCTGCTAAACGATTAACCAGTTTTTCAAAATATTTACCTTCCTTTTACGCCCTACTGGCCTGAAAGCAGTGACTAATGCAACATTCCGTTGGAGCTGACATCCGACAGTGGTCTTCCTAAGGGATCACTCTACATAAATAACTTACATTTGTATAGCATCTTTAACCCAGTAAAACATCCCAATTTGCTTAACAATAGCAATATCGAACAAACTTTGGCACATAGCCACTTACTAGAACATGCAATTGAAAGCTTGAGAAAGAGGCAGCAGGAGAGAAAGGTGGGCAGGTTTCAGAAGGGAATTCCAGACCTTAGGATCAAGCAGCTGAAGACAGAGCCATCAGGGATGGAGTGATGGAAAATGTGCAAGGGTTTGGAATTCTTCAGTGTCGGTCCAGACCGTGAGTGTTGACAGGGTTTTCAAAGTGAAGAGGTCGAGTTCCTCTGTCTGCAGTTCTCTTTCTATCTGATTTCCGTCATCATCCTCATCTACATCCATGTCATCCTCTGCCACGTGTGTGACTCTCCATCTGTTTCTCTGATCCTCCTTTGTATGTTCCACACAGAAAAATCTCCTCACTGTCTCTTGTCCCTTCTCCACATAATCAGATAGAGCATTCATAATAATTTCCTCAAACACCTTCCCTGTTAGTGATGCCATGCTTTCTAAGGGAACCATTTCAGAGCGCTGTCTAACAGGTTAGTACAGATACAAATGAGAGACTTGTACAGCACATGCCTGTCTCTGTGAATCTTGGGTGGATCTCATCTAGTGGTAGGGTCATTATCACTGTGCCACTAAAGCCTACAGTTCCTACTATCTCCACACACAACCCCCATTGATTTTATTTATTTAATTGTCTTTTACATTTCTTTTCTGTGCAGAGATGCTTTTATGCACCACTGATATCTTTTTCTCCACCATCGAATCACCTGTGTTTCTGAACTAATTACCAATTTACATCAGGGGCAGTACAATGACATCAAAGGTGAGGGAGACGTAGACAGGGAGGGAGGGGACCAAATCAGAATGGAGTTGGAGGGGGAAATGAGGCATTCCACACCCCACAGTGCCCACCTCTATCTAGATGCACTTCAGAAATTCATCCAAATTCTTTAGACAGCACCTTCCAAACCCAGGACCACCTCCATCTAGAAGGACAAGGGCAGCAGATGCATGAGATACCTACCACCTGCAAGTTCCCCTCTGAGCCACTCACTTTCCTGACTTGGAAATATAAAGGATCACTGGATCAAAATCCTGGAAATCCCTCCCTAACAGATTTGTGAGTCTTCCTACTGCACATGGACTGTAAGCAGCTCATCACCACCTTCTCGCAGGCAGCTAGAGATGGGCATTAAATGCTGGCTTAGCCAGTGACACCCATGTCCCACAGGTGACTGAAAGAAAATGCCATTGGTGTACACCGTGTGCTCACTTTCCAAAGACATCCACGTACAAACATAACGCTGTGACTTTATTTTGTATATGCAGAATCACACACAACTGAATATTCTTTTCCCCAGCACCAAATCACCTGTGTTTCCAATTGAATAATTTCCATGCAAAGCCCATTAAGGGCAATGCGAACCATCAAAGGTGTGGGAAAGAGGGGACTGGCAGTAAGAGTTTTAAGGTTCCTAATTCTATCAAAAACACATGTTCTCAATGTTAATTTTCATAATTTTATTTGTAACAGAATCATTGAATCCTGTCAGTCAGCAACATCTTTATGAGTGAAAACCATTGCAAAATGCTCAGAAAATATTTCCTGGCTTCATGAATCCTTTGTAACTTGTCCTCGAGTGGCCCAACAAAGTCTTTAATATTTCTCCATCTCTTCACATGGTGAGTAAAACTTTTTCCATCACTATCTTGAGCTTGCAGCCTATGAGTGGGTAGAAGTGGAGATGGTCAATGATTTTGAAAGGGTATACAATGGTTATAGACCCATACAGCATGGGAACAGACTCTTCGGTCCAACTCATCCATGCCAACCAGGTTTCCAAACTAAACTAGTCTCATTTGCCTGCATTTGGCCCGTATCCCTCTAAACCTTTCCTATTCATGTACCCGTCCAAATCTTTTTTAAATGTTGTAACTGTACCTACATCTACCACTTCCTCTGGCAGTTCATTTTCCATGTACAAACCATTGTCTGTGTGGAAAAGTTGTCCCTTTTGTCCTTTTAAAATCTTTCTCCTTTCACGTTAAAAATATGCCCCCTAGTTTTGAACTCCCACACCCTAGGGAAAGACCTTTGCTTTTTACTTTATTCATGCCCCTCGAGATTTTATAAACCTCTATAAGGTCACCCCTCAACCTCCTATGCTTCAGGGGAAATAGCCCCAGCTTATTCAGCCCCTCCTTATTACTCAAACTTGCACGATCATGGGGATAGAGTATGGGAATGGGAATGAATGGTTTGTTCTGCAGGGAGCTGGCATGGACCCAGTGGGTTGAATGGCCTCCCTCTGTATCTTTAGGATCACATTTGTCTACAACGGCCTTTCTCATTATCGTTCCAACTAATTTAATTGTGGTTTTAGTTTCCTTTAGCTGTTCCTAGAGTCTGTGTTTGTTCAGTTGCGTATGAGGTGACATTTGTTTGTCGTAATATTTTTGTTTACAGTACATCATCGTTGTCTTATCCATGGCTAATCAATGACATTGGTTTTTCCTTAACCAGCCAGAGCTCTGCTTTCGACTTTGAGCGGATTGATATCATGTTTATTGTTGTTCTCCGGCCCTTTGCATCCAGCTTTCTCACTGCATTGGCATCTGCCAATAGTTAAGGAGGCACGTTTTGCCAAGTTAACTGACTTTAAGGAGCTTTTGACCAATCCTGGTTTGAAAACCAGCAGCAGCCAATTGGTCCATGGGGTTTTTAATCTCATTTTCCTTTCTTGTAGCTTGCCTTACTACCTCAAAAGGCAGGTAGGAGTCAGAGTTGGTGACCTGGAATCTTCTGGATCTCTTGCTGAAGATTACCAGATTTTCTTTCTTTATTCATTCACAGGATGAGGGCATCGCTGGCTAGGCAGCATTTATTATCCATCCCTAATTGCCCAGAGGGCAGTTCAGAGTCAACCACATTGCTGTGGGTCTGGAGTCACTTGTAGGCCAGTACAGGTAAGGATGGCAGTTTCTTTCCCAAAGGACATTAGTGAACCAGATGGGTTTTTCCTCAACAATTGACAATGGATTCACGGTCATCATTAGATTCTTAATTCCAGGTATTTATTGAATTCAAATTCCACCATCTGCCGTGGCACGATTTGAACCCCGGTCCCCAGAACATTATCAGGGTCTCTGGTTTAACAGTCCAGCGATAATACCACTAGGCCATCGCCTCCCCTCGGTTTTCTGTGCACCCTAAATTCTGCCCATAAGACTTCTCTCATTGGTTAAGATTGGAGCTTACGTCTGCATTTATAGGATTTTCCTGCATTCTTTTTAAATTGTTTCCTGTATTCCTAATTCCGTTTGGTTTTGTTTCCTTTATATCTGCCGCTTCATTTTCTGGTTTTGTAATCTAGTGTGTAACAAAGATGGCGCTGGTTACATTGGTAGATGTAAGATGGTGCCCAAGAGGCGCAGCTTTCATTCCAGTGGGTGGTACTGGTCACCAGGCCCGCAGCACATGATGGAGCACTCAACAAAAAGGGCTGTAAAGTTGGAGGCTTTCTTTATTTCTTCGTTTTCCTGCCTTTGCATACTGTGTTTTGGTTTATTTTTCTGTGTTTCGGAATGGCGCCGGAGACTGACGATGCTATACAAGGCTTTTCACTGTATTTTGTAACAAGATACACGTGACAATAAATCAAATCCAATCAGTTTTGCGGAAACAGACCTCTGATCCGAACCAATGCTCCACACAAGCCTCCCTACTCATTCCCTCTGCATAACACTCTACTCAATTTTCCCTAATGTGTTTATCAACCTTCCCCTGAAACGCATCAAAGCTAAATAAATAAATGCATAAATGTGAGGTGCTGCATTTTGGAAAGGCAAATGAAGGCAGGACTTATACACTTAATAGTAAGGTCCGGGAGGGTGTTGTCGAACAAAGAAACCCAGGGGTGCAGTTTCATAACAGTGTCTTTTAAATTAAATTACTTAAAAATTGATGCACGGAGGATTATTAAAATGGTTGGTTATTGAAACACTGGTAGGTTTAGTTGTGAATTTCACCTACTCAATCTGTATTAGATTTTATTATCAATCATTTTACATTGATATCTATAGTTGCTGAACAGAGTTTTATAATATTCTGGAGCTGGTTTCATAGATCATAGAATCCCTACAGTGTGGGAACAGGCCCTTTGGCCCAACAAGTCCACACTGACCCTCAGAGCATCCCACCCAGATCCATCCCCCTATAACCCATCTAATCTACACATCCCTGAACACTGTGGGTAATTTAGCCTGGCCAATCCACCTAGCCTGCACATGTTTGGACTGTGGGAGGAAACCAAAGCACCCAGAGGAAACCCACGCAGACATGGGGAGAATGTGCAAACTCCACACAGACAGTCACCCGAGGGTGGAATCGAACCCAGGTCCCTGGTGCTGTGAGGCAGCAGTGCTAACCACTGAGCCACCATGCTGCCCTAAGCCTACTGCACCTGGTATTGCCAGGCGGTCTCCCATCCACTTAGCCTGGGACTACATGTGACCCCAGACCCACAGCAATGTGACTTACTCCACATCGTCACCTCAGGGATGGGCAATAAATGCTGGCCCAGTAGGTGAAACTCACATCCTATGTTTGTTGGCTGGTTGCAGAAAGAGTAGAATAAAAGAGTAAATGAAGGGGATACATGGGATTAGGCCAGTTGTTTGTGTGAGGGATAAACATAAACATGGTCTGCTGGGTTTCTCAGGCTGTTACTGTGTCAAAAACACACAGAAAGTGCTGCAGAAACTCAGCAGGTCTGGCAGCACTTGTGGAGAGAGGAACAGAGTTGACATTTCGAGTCCAATATGACTCTTCTTCTGAAGGAGATTTGATCAGTTAAAAGGATAACGAGAAAGAGGATTGGAAGTGACGGTACCGTAGAGTCATTACAACACAGTGGGAGGCCATTCAGCCCATCAGGGCCATGTCAGCTCTGCAAAATGAACCAATCAGTCCCATTTCAGAGCCATAACCAGACTTGAATTGTTCAGTCTGGTTCTCTATCCCCAGATGCTGCCAGAGCTGCTGTGTTTCTACAGCAATTTCTGTATTTGTTTCAGATTTAGGATCATAGAAATGTAGGAGCAGGAGTAGGCCAATCAGCCCCTTGAGCCTGTTCCATCACCATTCAATGAGATCATGGCTGACCTGTGGCCTAACTTCATACACCTGCCTTTGGCCTGTATCTCTGAATAGTTTTGCTTAATGTAAACATAACTATATCAGATTTAAAATTAACATTGGTTAAAGTTTACATAAAAATTGGTGAGGCCACTTTTGAAAAACTGTAATTCTGGTCTCCTTGCTGTAGGTGAGATGTTGTGAAACTTGAAAGGGTTCAGAAAAGATTTACAAAGATGTTGCTGGAGTTGCAGGGTTTGAGCTGTAGGGAGAGGCTGAATAGGCCTGGAGAGTCTTTCCTGGAGAGTCAGAGGCTGATGGGTGACCTTATAGAGGTTTATAAATCATGAGGGGCATGGATAGAGTGAATAGACAAGGTCTTTTCCCCAGGATAGGGGAGTACAAAACTAGAGGGCATAGATTAAGGTGAGAGGGGAAAGATTTAAAAGGGGCTAAGGGGCAATTTTTTCACACAGAGGGTGGTGCATGTATGGAATGAGCTGCCAGAGGAAGTGGTGGAGGCTGGTACAATTACAACATGTAAAAGGCATCTGGATGGGTACATGAATAGGAAGGGTTTAGAGGGATATGGGCCAAATGCCGGCAAATGAGACTAGATTAATTTAGGATATATGGTCAGCATGGACAAGTTGGACCGAAGGGTCTGTTTCTGTGCTGTACATTTCTATTTAACTCTAACAACTGATTATCAATTTCCAGCATCTGCAGTATTTTGCCGTCATTTGAATGTTGCCATCTTCTGATTTCTCTGCGATCCCATTGCAACGCCTCATCTGATATGTCCATAAATTGTTCACTCGTTCAGAAAAATGCTGTCGTTGAATGGGACTGTCGGAGCTGGCAGTAGCTATGCCAGGAATGCCGACGAGGAGGATGGGCAGCGGGCCACCAGCTGGTATCACTCCAGGAACTAGTTGTTGTGCAGAAGGGAGACAGGGGGAGAGCCGATTCCCTCTGAAAGCTGACTCGCAGTGCCCTGACTCAATGTGCTTCCAAGCAATTGGCACCGTGAAAAAGCACTGATGGAGGCACATTGCAGACATCTGGAGAGGCATGGTTTAGTCAGCCGCTGTTTCCATAGAAACTGTGCACCACAGCGAGAGAACAGCTGGGAGTGCAGTGGGAAGCCACGTTAGTGTAGAGCTGCAGGAAATTTTCTTGGCACTTGGAGCTTTTCCCCTGAGCAACTGAACCCCAGCAGCGGATGCACTGTGACCGTAACCCGTTCTTTCAATTTAGAAGACAATTGCTATTGAGAATTTTTTTTTAAAAAAAGGAGCTGTAAATCCCTCTTTAATCCTTCAATTGCTTTTCAAGGCTGTGCTTGTTCGGATAGCTCTCTGTTTGAGGCAAGTTCACCACATTATGGGGGAGATCTGGGGGCAACTGTCAGAATTCCTGAATTTACCAGACCCTGGAGAGTTCATGTCTGATGATGGTGAAACTGTGATGCCTGGGGTCCCCTTAATATCTTGGACTCACTTCCAGGGAGTTGTGGTCAATTAATTCACACTGAAACACATAACTGTTTCTGGTGGAGGAGGTGTGACCCCATTCTACGCCCCCTCACCCCCAAACCTTCCCTTACACAAAGGCTGTCATTTCACAGAATCGTACAGAACAGAAGAGGCCCTTCAGCCCATCGAGTCTGCACTGACCAAACTTATTGAAATCTACACTAACGAAAACAGGAAGTGCTGGGAAATTCTCAGCAGGTCTGGCAGCATCTGTGGTCAGAAAACAGGGTCACTGGACCCAAAATGTTAACTCTCTTTACCTCTCCACAGGTGATGTCAGACTTGTGGAATTTTTCCACCTTTTCTGTGTTTGTTTCTGACTTCCAGCATCTGCAGTTCTTTGGTTGTTTTTGTTCAGCGTCTAATTCCACACTAGTCCCACCGTCCCTCACTACACCCATAGCCTTGACATTTCAAGGGCACATCCAAATGCTTTTTAATATTGCAAGATTTCCTGCCTTAACTATCTGCCCCAGGGCAGTGCATTCCGGACACCCCTGCCACCCTCTAGGTGAAACAGAATTTCTTCAAATCCTCTCTAAACCTCCTGTCTTTCACCGTAAATGCTGCCCCCTTGTTATTAACCCTTCAATGGAATAAACAACTCCTGAATATCTGTCTACCTCTGGCCACAAGTGGAAGCAATCATCCTTCAGGCATGACCATGGGAACTGACCCTAAAGACGAATGTACGCCCCAGAGGCCATCCTCAGGAGCAAGATTTCATTGAATGGCAGAACAGGCTCGAGGGGCTGAAGGGCCTACTCCTGTTCTCATATTCCCAAAATCAAAAGGAAATATTCCCATTCTTAAACCGGCAATTCTGGGATGAGCATCAGCACCCCCAGCTGAATCTGCTCGTCCACTGGTGGGGGGAGTTGGGTGCTTGCTGGTTTGCGTAGCTGGCCTGTTCACATGGCCAAAGGGAGAGTTACATTTATGTAGCGCCGTCCACAACCTCAAAATGCCCTACAGCCAGCAGAGTGTAGTCACTGATGTAACGACGGAAATGTGGCAGCGAATCAGTACATAGCAAGCTCCCACGGTGGAGTAAAGACCAGATTCAGAACAACGTAAGCAGACAGCACAGAAGCTGAACTGAAACATTGGGTAGACATCTCAAAGCACTGAATTATGAAACACTGTAAAAAAGGTTTCAGCACATTTAGAAACTGACAACATCTCCAGACTGTTTCAATTCGCCTCAAAGCAATCAAGTATAGAACGCTGCTCTGAGGTAACTGAGAGTACAATAATTGGGCAGTAGAGTCATGAAGGGGAAACTTTCTGATGAAATCCTGTTCCTCTGGTCAATATTTTCCTAATCATTCTGTTCAGAGATTGTATGACATTTGTAAACTGGATTGCCTGGCTCGGAAGAAGGGATACTACCACTGGTCACAAGAGCCGTAACTGTTTCTCCAGCACCTCACACTGAGAACAGATAAGCTTCTCCTGTCAACATAGATGCTGAAACTCAAATGATGTTTCTTTAGCCCTTTTACATCTCAACATGATTCTGTCCTCAGCTGATGTCGTACGTGTGTCAACTTCCTGTTGGCTCATATGGATAGTGATCAGAAGCAGGTCTCTGGGCAATTATCCCTTCCCTAAGTTCTTGTATCATAAGTTAGCAGGAGCAAATTGGCCATACAACCTCTCAACCTTGGCAGGGGAAAATTAGTCAGCATTCCTGTTTCAGAATGCTTTCCAACTGGATGAGGAAACGGTTCTGATACTTTTTGTCAAATAACCTAATCCAACTTCATTCCACGAAGTTCATTTCACACGCAAACTGTAGGAGGTTGAGAGGCAACCTTTTAGAAGTTTATAAAGTAATGATGGGTATAGATAGAGTTAATGGTAGTTGTCTTTTCCCTGAAATGAACACCCACTTCATCACACAGGCTCACACACGGCAGGAACTAGGCCTCAACTGAATGTCAATGCCCATGATCCCAAAACATTAACTTATAACCCACCCCCCCATTAGCTTCTTCTGGGGTGGGAATGGGGTCAATGTCATGACCCACAATTTGGGAATGGTTGCACTAGTTTGATTTTTTTTCGAACTGGCGTTGTGGAACTTTTCTGTGACCAGGAATGTAGTTCATTTTTTCTGTATAACAACTATCACTGCTCTTCAGTACAACCACTTTATGCTGGAAGCATCTGGGGAATTACAAAGTGTCAGGATAAAGGGCCATACAAATGCAGGAATCTTTGTTCCCTTTTACTTGTGTGCAACTAAGTTAAGAAATGCTTGCATTCAATGACAACTGTATGACTCAAGAGGCTTTACATTCCATTAAATACTTTAAGATGTGTTAACCACTGCTGTGGGCAAATGCAGTGGCCAACTTGTGCACAGCAAGCACCCACAAACAGCTCTGCTAGGATACCCAGGTTTTGTGATGTTGATTAAGGGATATAGAATCATAGAGATGTACAACACTGAAACAGACCCTTCAGTCCAACTTGTCCATGCTGACCAGATATCCCAAATTAATCCAGTCCCATTTGCCAGCATTTGGTCCATATCCCTCTAAACCCTTCCTATTCACGTACCCATCCAGATGCCTTTTAAATGTTGTAATTGTACCAGCCCCCATCACTTCCTCTGGCAGCTCATTCCATACACGCACCACCCTCTGTGTGAAAGAGTTGCCCCTTAGGTCCCTTTTAAATCTTTTCCCTGCCACCTTAAACCTATGCCTTCTAGTTTTGGACTCCCCTACTCTGGGGAAAAGACTATGGCTATTCACTCTATCCATGCCCCTCATGATTTTATAAACATTGATAAGGTCACCCGTCAGCCCCTGACACTCCAGGGAAAATAGCCCCAGTCTATTCAGCCTCTCCCTGTAGCTCAAACCCTCCAAGCCTGGCAACATCCTTGTAAACCTTTTCTGATGTTTTGGGCAGGGGACTGAGGACAGCTCCACTGTTGCATCCATCCCAGCTGGGCTTGAGCCCACAGCTACTTGGGGACAAATCTGCAAACAGCCTTTCCTTGGCACAATGCCAGGAACACACATTGTACAAAGAACACCATCCCCTTCTGTGGTTTTCTGAACATTGACTTTAATGACTGGAAGCTGTGGGGTTAACCATGGCAACAAGCAGTGAAACCTTTAACCCTCAGTTACTACATTCACCTAACACAATGAAACACAGCATTGGTTGCACTTCATCTTCCTGTGGAAGTGGGGGGTCAAAATATTTAACAGGCACAAATTCTAGTCAGATATATCCTTGTTCATTCACTCACCTCTCCCCTCCTGTCTTAAAGACATTGAATCCTTACTGGGCTACAAATCAAACCAGCAAGAAGACAGTTTCTTACAAATGGAAAGTGGGAACTGAGTATAAGCAAGAGAGGAGGTATCTCATTGTGAATCAATTTGGATTAATTGGTGTCCCAAATGTGGGTTCCACGCTCCCCCAAGTGGAGATGCAGCCCATGTGCGGTGAATTACACAAGAACAGAAAGGAGAGAAACTATACTGCCACGGCTACTGCTTAGAATTAGTACAGTGTGGAAGCAAGCCATTTGACCCATTGAGTTCACACCGCCCTCCAAAGAGTATCCTACCCAGACCCACCCTATCCCTGCATTTCCCATAGTTAATCCACCTACCCTGCACATCCCTGGATACCATAGGCAATTTAGCATGGCCAATCCACCTAACCTACACTTGGTGCTGGGATAACCTCAGATGGTTTGACTGCCATGTAGATCTGATTAGATACAACACTATCGAGTTTAATCTCCCTTTCCGCTAGGGTAGATGTGGGACTTCTATCCTCACCTTCCCCTAAACTGAGATTCCGTGAGACTCCAATCATCAATAATGCTACTGGGAGAAGTCTTAAATATACTCAGCGACCAAGTTCCCACGGCCGTCTGGGGTGGAGAACTCCAAACGTTCAGAGCCCTCCGAGTGAACAAATTTCTCCTAATTTCAGTCCAAAACTGATGTTCCCTAATCCTGAGACCATGTGCTCTAATTCCAGACTCTACAATCGGGGAAAACAGCCTCAGCCAATGTTAGGGAAGGAGTTCCAGGATTTTGAACCTGTGAAACTGAAGGAACGGTGATATATTTCCAAGTCAGGGTGATGAGTGGCTTAAAGGTGAACCTGATCCCATGTATCTGCTGCCCTTGTCCTTCGAGATGGTAGTGATTGTGGGTTCGGAACGTGCACTCTAAGAACTCTACGATGGGTAGATGCCAGTTTTGTAGCTACATAGGAGGAGCTTGGCTGGGGGAGTAGCTAGTTCTTGAGTACAAGTGTTCAATACTACTGTATTGCCAGAATGTCGTCAGGTCCCATACTCCTACTCTGTATCTAATGCCTTCAGCCATTTCTTGGTATCACGTGGAGTGACTCGATGTGGTTAAAGCTTGGCTTGATACAAAACATTGACTTGCTCAGCCATTTCAGGGGCCGGATAAGTGTTAATATGTGTTACAGCTCTATTATCCATAAAATGGCTTTGCTCAGACAGAAAGCAGTTAGACAATTATGATAGAATATCTAATACTAGCAGGTCAATACCTGTCTGACGTGGCTTAACAGGGGATCATATGAAGGAAATTGTAATCCTTGATGTTTACTCTCTGCCATTAATGCTGTATTGTGACCAGCATTGTGAAAATACTGAGCTTCCTGTTTATTGACAAGCAATTAAGCAGCACCTTAATCTAGCAGGGGAGTAGCACACAGAGACAAAAAAAGAACTTGAATTTATATAGCACCTTGAAACAGCCTCAAAACATATAAGTGCATGCTCTATCTTTCTCTTCCTCACCAACATTTATTTCTGCCTCTTCAGTGAGAGGAGTTGTGTGTGTTTTCCAAATAGAATCATAGAATCACGACAGTGTGGAAACAGGCTCTTCGGCCCGACAAGTCCACACTGACCCTCAGAGCATCCCACCCGCAGCCATCCCCCTAATCTACACATCCCTTCACACCATAGGCAATTTAGCGTGGCTGATCCACCTAGCCTGCGCATCTTTGGACTGTGGGAGGAAACTGGAGCACCCGGAGGATAAGAGCACCACGCAGACACAGGGAGAATGTGCAAACTCCACACAGACAGTCGCCCGAGGGTGGAATCGAACCTGGGTCCCTGACACTATGAAGCAGCAGGTAGTGACTAAAGCTCTTTCTTCACAGATGCTGCCAGACCTGCTGAGCTTTTCCAGCAACTTCTGTTTGTGTTCCTGATTTACAACATCCACAGTTCTTTCAGCTTTTGTTTGGGATGATGTCCCCTGATTCTAGACCCAACTCCTACCAGGACGAATTGTCTTATCTACAGTCACCCTGTCACACTCTGTAATTATTTTGTAAGTTTCAACAAGATCTCCTGTCATTCTTCAAACCTCTGGAGTTGACAGAGCCAGCTCCTCAATGAGGCATCATCGGCATCGGGACACATTAGTCCAGATCATAGAATCCCTCCAGTGCGGAGAGCAGGCCATTCAGCCCATTGAGCCCACATCCACTCTCCCAGGAGTATCCCACACAGACCCACGATCTACCCAATTCCTGCATTTCCCACCCTAGACATGGCCAATCCACCTAACCCACGCATCTTTGGACTGTGGGAGGAAACCGGAGCACCTGGAGGAATATCACACAGACACGGGGAGAATGTGCAAACTCCATGCGGTCGCCCAAGGGTGGAATCAAACCTGGGTCCCTGGCGTTGTGAGGCAGCAGTGCTAACCACTGAGCCACCGTGACACCTCCATGATCTTCCAATGGCCAGAGAAAACAATGCAGATTGGAGGTGTACGTTATGAATTCCCGATGCTGCTGACTCTGCATGGATTGCTCGGGAGATTGAATTTTCTGATGGGTAATTCCCCTGTATCTGCAAACCTGAGAAAGAATCCTTTAAAGTTGGGAACTTCAGTGTGTCCTGATTCACTTAAGTCTAACAGTTACCCAGGAAGAAAGCTACTGTAACACATGGGTAACTATTAAACAGAACCTTTGATTCACCTCTCAACACCCCAAATACACATTCCCCAACCCAACATCCCTGACGCAGCACACCACCCCCTCTCCAAACTTAACGACCCCCATTCCCACCTCCCCCCAGGCCAGTGTGATACTCCTGTTCCCACCTTGGTGCACAAGGGATCCAACTGGAACATGCTCAACCCAAAATCTCCCCTTCCTCCCCCCAGGAGCCTACTCCCAGCTTACCCACCTGGCATCTTATCCCACCTCACACAACTGGAATTCTACCCCACCTCACCTACCTAGTCCCCTCCCCTCACCTCACCCACCTGACATCTTACCTCACCTCACCCACCTGGCACACTACCCCTCACTTACCAATTACACTTATCTTCTCTCAGTCACTGCCAAAGTGACTTTGGGTTTTCTATCTCCTGTAATTCAGCAGCAAGTGTGGGTAAAATAAAAGGAGGGCTCGTGACTTCACTTGCAACGCTGCTCACGTCCCGTGTGAACTTCTCCCTCCTTTTCTCTGATCGATGGCATCTGGGACAGTCAGGACTTGGAACGTTAGCCAGAAAAATCGGCAACGGGGGAAGTGGGTAATTATAAAGTGGATGACATATCAGGGGGATCTGTTCAAACATTAATCAGAATACTCGGACCTTTGAAATTGAGCCAGCTTGCACAACCCAGCACTATGGCACATTAGGTCATAGAGTAATACAGCTTGGAAACAGTCCCTTCAGTCCAACTCATCCATGCTGACCAGATATCCTAAACTGAACCAGTCCCATTTGCCAGCATTTGGCCCATATCCCTCTAAATCCTTCCTATTCATATACCCATCCAGAGGCTTTTTAAATGTAACTGTACTAGCCTCTACCACTTCCTCTAGCAAACCGTGCCACACACGTACCACCCTCTGTGTAAAAAAAGTTAACCCTCAGGTCCTTTTTAAATCTTTCCCCTCTCACCTTGAACCTATGCCCTCTAGTTTTGGACTCTCCTACCCTGGGGAAAAGACCTTGGATATTCACCCTATCCATGCCCCTTGTACTTTTATAAACTCTTATAAAGTCATCCCTCAGTCTCCGACGCTCCAGGGAAAATAGCCCCAGTCTATTCAGCCTCTCCCTATAGCACATACCCTCCAATCCCAGCAACGTCCTTGTAAATCTTTTCTGAACTCTTTCAAGTTCAACAGCATCTTTCCCTATAGCAAGGAGACTAGAATTAGATGCAGTATTCCAAAAAGGTACCTCACCAATGTCCTGTACAGCTGCAACATGACCTCTCAACTCGTTTACTCAATGCACTGACCAATAAAGGCAAGCGTACCAAACACCTTCTACACCACCCTCTCTGCAATGCGACTCCACTTTCAAGGAACTACGCACCTGCATCCCTAGGTGTCTTTGTTCGGCAACACGCCCCAGGACCCTACCATTAAGTGTATACATCCTGCCCTAGTTTGACTCACCAAAATGCAACACCTCACACTTATCTAAATTGGACTCTATCCGCCACTCCTTGGCTCATTGACCCATACACCGAATGCCATGTGATTACCACACAATTGTTATCTATTATTCATTAACAATTATTGTGATATCAGAACTTTATAATACTGCCTCTCCTTTACCATGAAGGTGTTTCTGAAGGTAGGGTTCTAATTGATTGTAGCAATATAGACAATGCCCAGAGTATGAAGATCTGTAACAATGGAAACAAAGAAATATTCACTGATCAATGATTTTGCCTTGCTTCTGATTTCCTTGATCAATGACAGCAATTTAGGATCAAAATGTGCTGTTGTGAACAAAGCAGCCCTGTAGAATGGGGAGGTGCTGCAGGTGGAGGCCATTCAACCCCTCTGGTTCATTCTGCCAGCAGCGCGATCATTACTCCTCCACATTTTAACTCCATTTACCTGCCTTGACCTGGTCACTTACACCAAACAAAATCTATCACCCTTTTGAACTTTTCAATCAACACCTCCCCGCCCACCCCAAATCTGCTCACCCACTCCCAGCTTCAATTAGTTTCAGGGGATAAAGTTCCCAATTTCTACTCTCCTCTTGTGTGACAAAATGTTTCCAAACACGGCTCAGGAATAAGCTGGTTCTAAATTTAAGCCGGTTCTTCTGGGATCCTCTGCCAGAGGAGATAGCACCTCTCTATTTGAGATTATTAAGCATCGTAAATGCTTAAAGCTTATAGCTTAGTTGGGAAAGTCTTCTATTGAAGATCTAAGCATCCCTGGTTTAATCCCAGATTTCAGTGGTGAATTCCTTGGGTGTAGTGCTCTTGCAGTGTCGTGTTTGTTCCCCTACCTCTGGACCAGGTAATCTAGGTTCAAGTTCTACCTGCTCCAAGATATGTTTAAAAATATATCTCTGAATAAATTGATTAGAAGATACATAAAGCAGGCTCCTCTCCCAGCAACATCATTTAAAAAGAGGGGCCCTTTTGTGTCACAGTGGTAGTATCCTAACCTTTAAACTGAGAGACAGGGTTCAAGTCCCACCTACTCCAGAGATGTGTAATAACAGCTCTGAACAGATTGATTAGGAAAATAGGTTAAAAATATTTTAATTGAAGGTCTAAGTGTCCCTAGCTCAATCCAACGTTTCAGTGGTGAATTCCATTGTTTTAGTGCTCTTGTGGTGTAGTGGTAGTGTCCTGACATCTGGACCAGGAGACCTGCTACTGAGATGTGTAAAGACAGGTTGATTAGAAAATAAATTTTACAGATAGAGGACTATGAGTCTCCTCTACACAACCTCTCCTCACAATTTAACTCTTTCAGCCTTGGTGCCTCTATATTGTACCCCCTCCAAAGCTAATATATCTTTTGTGACATTGGGTGGAATTATAAGAGAGGGAAAACCAAGACACATAAAACATTTAAGAGATAACACAGTGTGGAGCCGGAGGAACACAGCAGGCCAGGCAGCATCAGAGGAGCAGGAAAGCTGACGTTTTGGGTCGGGACCCTTCTTCAGAAACGGTGGAGCAGGTAGGAGCTTCAGAAGTAAATAGAGAGAGGAGGGGGTGGGGCTGGGGAAGGTAGGTGGGATGGTGATAGGTGAGTGCAGGTAGGCAGTGGTGGGGAATTGGTCAGTGAGGTGGGAAGAGCCGATAGGTGGGAGAGAAGATGGACAGGTCAAGGAGGCGGGGATGAGAGGGAAGTTTGGTCATGGGATGAGGCCGGGGGTGGGGAGATTTTGAAGCAAGTAAAGTCCACATTGAGACTATTGGGTTGTAGGATCCCGAAGTGGAATATGAGGTGCTGCTCCTCCAGTTTGCGGATGGCATCGTTGTGACACTGGAGGAGGCCCTGGATGGACATGTCCCCCAGGGAGTGGGAGGGGGAGTTGAAGTGGTTCATGACTGGGAGGTGTTGTTGTTTGTTGTGAACTGAGTGTAGGTGTTCTACAAAGCGGTCTCCGAGCTTCCGCTTGGTCTCACCGATGTAGAGGAGGCCACATCGGGAACAGCGGATACAATAGACCACATTAATGAATGTGTCAGTGAACATCTGTCTGATGTGGAAGGTTTTTTTGGAGCCTGGGATGGAGGTGAGGGGGGAGGTTTAGGGACAGATGTAGCACTTGCAACATTTAAGAGTGATTTTGTAACAAAGGAAAGGGAGATGAAAGGTTTTGAAGTTAATTGCAACGATAATGGGACCATCCATCACTAGTGAGGCAAAGACATGGAGGGGGTGCTGGAGATGAGCCAGAGGGAAGGTTGGAAAATTAGGTCTGTTCTCACAGGTAGAATAAGCAAAATTTACATTATGGAAGAAGGCCACTCAGCCCATTGTGACCATACTGAGCAAACATGCAGGCTTTTCCCACTTTGCAGCTCTTGGTCTATTGTTCCGCTGGAGGCCATTCAGCCCAACTGCAGATCCAAGTGCTTTTTAAATATTATAAAGGTTTCTGCCTCTAACATCCAGACTTCTTCCACCGCACTGTCAGGGATAGAATTCCCTTCAAATCTCCGTTACTCCTCCCACATCCTACATTGAATGAATGACCCTCCGAGTGAAAAATATCTTCCTCAAATCCCCTCCAACCCTACCGCCTTTCACTTTTAAAGTTTGTCCCCTGGTTCTTGACCCTTCAACTAATGGGAACAGCTGCTTTCTATTCACCTTCCCCATGGCCCTCGCAATTTTACACACCTCTAACAGGTTCTCCCTCAGTCTTCTCTGCTTCAAAGAAAACAACCCGAGCTTATCCAGCCTTTTCTCATATTGGAAACGCTCCATCTCAATCAACATCCTGGTGAATCTCCTCTGCACCCCCTCCAGTGCAATCACAGCTGTCCCTTCCTGGTCTGGGCCTGCAAGTGACTCCAAAGCCACAACAATGTGGCTGATTCTTAACTACCCTCTGCCTTGGCAAGTCATTCAATTCAAGGGCAGTTAGGGACGGGCAACAAGTGCTGGTTAAACCGGCAATGTCCTCGTCCCATGAAAGAACAAGAAAAGCAAATGGCAAGATTAAGAGATAACACAGTGTGG
>NC_063362.1:8637005-8648754 GCF_021869965.1 Rhincodon typus
CCAGCATCAGCAGTTCCTACTATCTCTGGCAAGAGTAAGCTCTGTGATATTGACCAGGCCATACTAGGATGACTGCAGCTATCTCAGGCACAGAAGGCTGTGGAGGCTAAGTTACTGAGTATTTAAGACAAAGATGGATCAGTTCTTGATGAGTAAGGGGATCAAAGGAAATGGGGAAAAGGCAGGAGAATGGGGTTGAGAAACATATTGGTATTGACCAAATAGCAAAGCAGACTCAATGGGCTGAATGGCTGCTTCTATATCTTATACCCTTTTGACAAAGTGACTGGAGGAGAATCCAGAGCCAGAGTGAGAATAGGGGTGAGTGGTTAATCTGGCAAGGCCATGGGGGTAATGTGAAAACACGAAACATCAACTCCATTTCTCTCTGCAGTAACGCTGCCAGAAGTGTCACCCTTACTGTTTTTATTTCCAATTTCCAGCATCTGCAAAATTTTGCCTTCAACTCCAGTGGAGATTGACAAGTCTGGAATTTGAGAATGGAGGTGGGGACGATGAGGTTTATTTTTTAATCATTCGGGGAATGTGGGCTTCACTGGTTGAGCAAGATTTAACGCCCATTTGTCGATGCTGAGAGTGTCAGAGCAAGTAGGGCAGACTACAAGATCTTGCAGAGAAATCTGGGGGAAAAAAACAAATGTGATGGAGTAGCATTTAATCCACTAACTTTTAACAGATTGTTTCTCTGAATACTTCACACTTTGACCACATGGTGGCAGAAAAATTCCATGTACTTCCTCAAATTCCACAGCTTTCCATGAATGGCAGTGTTCTGCTGAGCCAGTGGGAGATTTTATGGCACTTCATAATCACATTCCGTATTGACGCCTCACAACAGGGGATCCTTGTAAAGAGAAATTGCAGCTGAAAGATTCAATTGCAAATCATTTCAGTTCGCTGCTTCTTGAATTGTGCATTACAACAATTTCCATTACATAGCCTCCCCCCACTCCATTCCCCCAACACCCAACCCAACATAATGAAATGCCTCCAGGAACCTCATAGGAGTATCTGAATGCAAAATTAAAAACTGAAACACTGAAGGAGATATGCAGGTTGAGGACCAAACTCTCAATCAAAGAGATAGGTGTGAAGGATTGCACTCAAAGGAGGAAAAACAGGTAGAGAGGCAGGGAGGGATTTGTAGGCTTTGGAATTGGGCATCTGAAGACGTTGTTAAATTCTGGGATAATCGAGAGGTTTGAGTTGGATGAATGCCAAATACCTCAGAAGGTGATGGGGCGAGAGGAAATTTCTTGGGGTTTCAGGGTGAAGCGTTAGAGGATTTGAGAACAAGGACGAGAATTTTTAAATTGACATGTTATTCAATCATTGGCCGATGTAGCACAGGGTGAAAGGTGAACAGGATGTGGCACAAGTTAGGGCATGGCCAGCAGATAATCTAAATTATTGACGGCAAAATGGCCAGCAGCACTTTAGAATAGTCAAGTCTATTCATAGCTTATTCATGATGAGGAGCAGATGGACTGAGGCAAGGATAAAGTGGGACATTGTAATGAAGGTGGACACTAGCTGTTCAAGTGATGGTGTAATACTCTTAAAGCTGTCCCTGATTGCGGCTCAGAGTTAGGGAATGGGAGAGTGCAGTGGTATTTAATGCAGATTCTGGAGAGGGTGATATTCCTGTCAACCTTGGTTCAACGACCAGTCATTGGTTTTGTTGTATGAAGCAGGAATCAATTCAGAGTGGATGAGAGGGGAAAGAAGTTTTAGGGGGTCAGTTAGCTCAGTTGGCTGGATAGTTTATTTGCGATGCAGAGTGATGTCTGTAGAGCAGGTTCAATTCCTACACCAGCTGAGGTTACCATGAAAGTCCCAAATTCTCACCCTTTCCCCTTGCCTGAACTGCAATGACCCTTGACTTAAACTACCCCCAGTTGTCTCTTTGTAATGACAGAGTGACCCCATGGTCCTGTAGGACTATGACTGCTTTATTTTTAGGGGGCCCTCTGATGCACAATGGTAAAGTCCATACCCCTGGACCAGAAGGCCTAGGTTCATGTCCCACCTGCTCTAGAGACATGTAATTACATCTCTGAACAGGTTGATTTTTAAAAAAGTTTAAAAAAAATGTGCAGAGCTTTCTCCTTCAGACTTTGTGCCTGATGTTTGTGTAGAGTAGAATCAACATTTGACATGAGATTTCCTATGACAAGGATAGGGATTACCAGACCTTTAACCCTTTGGCCTGAGGATTGACCTCCACCAAAATCACACTTCAAATCTCATGAACACAGAGGCTGAGGGATGATCTAATTGAGGTGTTTAAACCATCAAAAGTATAGATCAAGAGAAACAGTTGTTATGGGTCAACTTGAGAAATTGCTAAGAGTCAGGAATCAGGTCCATGATCATTTATTTTCACGCATACACAGGGAGAGCATGGTCCTATCACCATAAAGCATGCAGTCAAAGTTGGTGAGTTACAAACACCTGCAAACTTTATACAGAACATTGCAATGTACATAATACATTATCCACTGTTTCCCCACAGTTTTCATACAATTTATCTCTATTTTACCCAAGATTGGCGTTATCTAGCTTCTGGCCTGCCTCCATAAATCTGTGGTTCCTGTTTGTTTTTACAATAGCACTGAAAATGTGACACTTAAGTAACTGAAACTGATTCAGCCTCTTCGCCTTCCTGTAGGGTGCGGGGCGAGACCAGAGCAAAGGGACATAATGTTACATTTAGAGATAGGCCACTTAGCTGGGAGGCTAGGAAGCATTTCTTCACACAAGGAACAGTGGAAATCTGGAAAATCTGCTGAGGCTGGGTGTGATTGCAAGATTTTAAAAGGTTAATTTTTTTTTGTTAGTCAAGGGTGTAAAGGACTGCAGAACCTCAAATCCAGGTAGTTGGATGGAGTCAAGATTCATGATTTAATTGAATAGCAACACAGGCTTGAGGACTGAATGGCCTCCCGTTCATCTTATCTTACCTACATTGCAACTCAAGCATATTACCAATGGAATGATTCTCAAAAATCATCTGCAAACAATAGTCTCCTGAAAACCCTACCTCTTCAAGGAAGTCATGTCGAGATTGTACAGGACATTGATGAAGCCTCTTCAGGAATACTGTGTCCAGTTCTGGTTGCCCAGTTATAGGAAGGATATTATCAAGCTTGAGAGGGTTCAGAAGAGATTTACCAGGACGTTGCTGGGTAAGGAAGGTTTGAGTTATAAGGAAAAGCTGGATAGGCTGGGGCTTTTTTCACTGGACCGTAGGAGGTTGAGAAGCAACCTGGTAGAAGTTTATAAAATAATGAAGAGTATAGATAGGGTTAATGGTAGTTGTCTTCTCCCTAGGATGTGGGATTTCAAGACTAAAGGGCACATTTTTAAGGTGAGAGGAGAGAGATTTAAAACAGACATGAGAGGCAATTTTTTTACAAAGGGTGGTTCGCTGGTGGAATAAACTTCCCGACGAAATGTCGGGTGTGGGTACAATTACAACATTTAAAAGATAACATGGATAAGTACATGAATAGAAAAGGCTTGGAGGGATATGGACCAGGAGCAGGCAGGTGGGACTAGTTTAGTTTGGGATTATGTTCGGCATGGACTGGTTGGACCACAGGATCTGTTTCCATGCTGTAAGACTCTATGACTAAGAACTATTGACCTAAGTATATGAGATAACAAGGTGTAGAGCTGGATGAACACAGCAGGCCAAGCAGTATCAGAGGAAGAAGGCTTTAGGCCCGAAACGTCAGCCTTCCTGCTCCTTTGATGCTGTTTGGCCTGCTATGTTCATCCAGCTCTACACCTTGTTATCTCAGTTTCTCCAGCATCAGCAGTTCCTACTATCTCTGACCTAAGTATATGTTGGGAGTATGACCAAGCTTCAGCATGCAGACGCTGGGTTAAAGCTCAATCCTTGCTGCTGAGAGGCTCTTCGTTGCCTGAGTGGGACACAGAAGAAAAGTTCAGCCCCTCCTGTACCTGTCAGCTGCAACGCTGTGGGTATGCCCTCGCGCCTCAAAAACAGAAGGTCGTGGATTCTGGTGGCTTGAGTATATGATTCAGGCTGACACTCCCAATGAAATACCAAGGGAGTGCTGCATTGTCAGAGGCGTCAGCTTTAGGAAGAACTGCTTGCTGACCTCACCTGGTGTCTTGGTCAATATCTCGCCATCAGCCAATATCACTGAATCGACATGATCTGGTCTTTATCAGAAAAGAGCTTGCTGTCACAAATGGGCTTGTGTAGGACCTATGCAAGCTCAGAGACCACATTCCAGAAGTGTTTAACTGGCTGTAAGAGTTTCAGGATGTCCTGAGGGTGTGGAGGAGGCTATATAAATGCAAGTTTATTTTTAGCACAGCTGCCTCTCCCCAGTCAGATTTGCTCTCCAGTTTCTAATGTTCAACCGCTTGGGGATAAAAAGTTGTGTGTGGAGCTGAATGCGTCTCACACTGGAGGGGTTGGGGGGTGCAGGGTTTGCTGCACCACCCTCTTTCCTAGGAGGGATCTACAGGGTCTGCTTGGTCTAGTGTGGATGAGGAAAACCACTTGCTGGTCTAACTAGAAAAGGCTCTTTTTTGAACAAGAAATAGCTTGTTATGCGTTAGCATCCTAGTTAGAAGTTACATTGATTTGTCAGACATTGTTAGAGACACTAAGAGGAGGACCTGGACATTAGCTCATACTCCTTTGAGATTCTAAGCACTTTTGCCTACAAGCCCCTATAACATCGCTATTGGGGGCTCTGCTTACTGTAGGCCTCAATATTTTGACTCATGTCCGATACAGGGCTAAAGGGATCAAACAGTATGTGGAGAAAGATTGGATATGAAGATGTATGAAGAAAGATTGGATCAACTGGGCTTGTACTCAATTGAATTTAGAAGAATGAAGGGGTATCTCATAGAAACATATAAAATCTGATGGGACTGGACAGGCTAGATGTGGGAAGAATGTTTGCGATGTTGGGGAAGTCCAGGACTAGGAGTCACAGTCTAAGAATAAGAGGTAGGCCATTCAGGACTGAGATGAGGAAGAATTTCTTCACTCAGACAGTTGTGAACTTGTGAAATTCCCTATCACAGAAAGGTGTTGGGGCCAATTCATTAGATATATTCAAGAGGTAACTGGATATGGACTGTGCAGCTAAAGGGATCAAGGGGTATGGAGAGAAAGCGGGACTGAGATACTGAAATTGCATGATCAGCCATGATCGTATTGAATTGCAGACAAGGCTTAATGGGCCGAATGGCCTTCTCGTGCTCAAATTTTTGTATGCTTGTATAAAGAGCTTCCTCTGCGCAGGTAGTTCATAACGCTGGTCATGTAGTACAACATTAAAGCAAGGGAGAGACGAACAAGGATTACCGTTCCCTTCACACGATCCCCTTTTAAGCCAAGTCTGACAGATACCAATCTTTCAGTAACAGACGCTCTTATGTGATTGTGCCTGCTGCTGACAGAGATAGCAAATATCTGTGTAAAACCATCTTGTGGATAATAGACCTGCAATATATACTGGGAGCTGCAGGTACGTGCAGAATAGCATTCTGCATTGAAACGTGAAATGAATAAAAATGAAAAAGTAATTTAATACTTTTCAGCATTGTAAGAAAGTCAAAGAAAAATACTGATGATGCATTTATATAGCAAATTCCATGACATCAGCACATCCCAAAGTCTTTTACAGCCAATGAATGTAATTATTGTTGCCATGTAGGAAACACAGCAACCGAATTGTACACAGTAAGCTTGCTCTATTAGCAATTTGATTATAGGAACATACAACACCTTATTGTGGGGGCAGGCCATTTGGCCCGTCAAGTCCACACCGACCCTCCAAAGAGCATCCCACCCACCTACTGTATTTGTGTAACCCTGCATTTCCCATTGCCAATCCACATAACCTGCGCATATTTGGACTGTGGGAGGAAACCAGAGCACCCAGTGGAAATCCACAGAGACACAGGGAGAATGTGCAAACTCCACACAAACAGTTGCCTAAGGGTAGCATTGAACCCTGGTCCCTGGCGCTGTGAAGCAGCAATGCTAACCACTGAGCCACCATAGGAACAGGAATAGGCATTTAACTCCTCGAGTCTGTTCCACGATTCAATGAGATGATGGCTGATGTTTGGCCTAACTCCATGAACCTGTCTCTGGCTCATATCCCTTAATAACTTTGCTTAACAAAAAATATCTATCTCAAGTTTAAAATTAACAACTGATCCAGCATCCACTGCTGTTTGTAGAAGAGTGTTCCAAACATCTCCCACCCAGCATGTGTAGACTGCTTAATATTTTTGTGATGTAGATTGAGGCACCACGATTGGCTAAGGCACCAGGGAGAAGTCTCTAGCTTTTCTTTGAACCTCACTGCACTCCCTCAGTCCTGCACTGCCGTGTCAACATAGACTAAAGAAAAGTCTATGTGGCCCATTCCATGTGAGGACACCATCTGATCTTCTTTACCAAGAGTTTTACAGAGTCACCTCTAAATTTCCAGTTTCCCCATCTATGTGGAAACCTGAACACAAGATTTGACGCATAATGTCGCCAGTATTTAGAAGCAATTGTGGCACTGTGGTATTGTCCCTACTTCCAAGCCAGGAGACCTAGGTTCAAGTCCCATCTGCCTCACAGTTGTGTCATAACATCTCCGAGTGGGTTAATTAGGAAATTATCTTCCAATGCAAGTAACCACTGTGTTGGAAAGGTGAGCTGTCATGACTGATTATTCAGAACCAACGGTCCACTCAAAGGCATTGAAATGCAAAAAAAGTTCATCAACCTCGCAACAAGTATTAAAAGTGTGTTTGTTATGTTTACCCATGTGCAGGCAGAGGAACTGGAGGTGTATGTATAGAGGAACTTGCTGGACAATTAGCTCAGATTGTTTGAGTGTGGTGCTAATGACACTGTTATCATGGGTTCACTCCTCATGCTAGACAATCACACTGGCTTCCAACTGAGATCTAATACTTGTATAGAGTCACTTAGAGCTATGTGGTGTAGTGGTAGCATGCCTGCCTCTCAGCCAGGAGGCCCGGGTTCAAGTATCACCTATTCCAATCGTATGTCATAATGTCTTTGATTGGAAAATATTTATAAATGGAGACAATTAGGAGCTGTTGTGATGGTGTCCTGAACTCTGAGCCAAAAACTCTTATTCCAAATCCTACATGTGTCATAGCATCTCTGAATGGGTTGACTAAAAATACTTGTACAGAGAGACTTAACAGAATTGTGTGTGAGTTGGGCTAGGAGGTAGGTTGGGCAGAAGATACAGCAGCTTGAACACATGTACCAAAAGGTTCAAGAACAGCTTCTTCCCTGCTGTTATTAGATTGCTGAACGGACCTCTCTAATTTCAAATCTAATGTTGACATTGCTTTTGTGCACCTCCTGTGCAGCCATAACTCTGTATGCCTCGGTCTGTCCAAGCTCCCTATGATCTGTATATCCTTGTTTGCTATGAGCTGCCTGTACTGTTCGCAATACAAAACTTTTCACTGTACTTAATAAATGTGACAATAAATCAAATCAAATCAAGTGCACTTGTACTTTTTCACTCCGTCGATGAAAATAAGACTGTGTAACCTTTGGATACAGTGCCTATCTGCACCAATGAAGTTTCTGGAATACAACAAGGGGGTCATTGGAACCCTAGGAAATTGCAGCAAAACATAGGATGGAAATCCATTGAACACATGGAGTTAATTGGTCTCTTTTTCCTAAAGGACAAGCAGTCTCTATAATCCAACCATTGACGCAGAGAAAAGGTCCAGAATTGAGCAATTTTCTTTTAGCATTGCTGCTCTCTGTGTCTTTCTAAATTCTGGAAGCTCAATACATTTATTTTTGTATTATGCTGCTTACAAATTAACACCCACACTAAAAATTGATTTAAAAATTTATTTAAAAATAAACCATCAACTTGAATTAGAGCAAAATCGATCTTTTAATATGCTACTTTCTACATATTATTGTTACACAAATCCAGTCCTCTGCTATAAAATTCTCATGTTTTGATATTATGCACAGCGATAAATTTATAGTGTGTCCTTCAAAATTTCACAGAGCAAAGACAGGGGAGTGTGGAACACATCATGCCCATCCTCTTGATTATAGGAGGGTTTGCCAAGTGAAGAATTTGTTTTCACATTGTTGGAGGTTGCTAACCGTCCAAGTCACTGTTTGCAAAGTTCTGCCTATAATGTACCAAGAGTGAAGCAGCTGTAGAAGAAAGGGTAGATGCTGTTATTTTACATTCATTTTAAGCATATAGTCTCTAGAGGTTAAAGAGTAAGAGGCACAATATCACTGCCCAAGTATTCATTGAATAACCATTTGAATGCCTCAGTTGAACCTGCCTCCACACAGTTCCAGGCAGTGCATTCCAAATCCTAACCACTCACTGTATGTGAATGTTTTCCCTCATCTCACCTTTGCTTCATTTGCACATTGCTTTAAATTTACGTTCTCTCGTTCTTGTTTCTTCTTTCAGCAAGAATAGTTTCTCCCGATCTACTCTATCCACATGCACGTGATTTTAAAAATCTCTATCAAATCTCCTCTTATTCTACTTCTCTCCAAGCAGAACAGTCCCAACTTCTTCAATCGCATTCGAACATACAAAATTCTTACACAGTTCAAGAGGGCTGATGCAGGAAGGATGTTTCTCCCAGTTAGAGGGGCTGCGTCAGTGCATGGGGGATCTTGAAGCAAGGGGCACAGTCTCAGAATAAGGGGCAGACTATGTAGGACTGAGATGAGGAAGAATTTCTTCACTCAGAGGGTGATGAACGTTTGGGATTCTTTACCCTGGAGAGGGCTATGAAGGCTGAGTCATTGAATACATTCAAGACTGAGATTTCAAGAAAATGAAGGAGTAGGGGGATAGAGCGGTAAAATAGAGCTGCATGATTGGAGTTGCTGCCTTTTGGATGTAAAGTGAAACCAATGGCCTGTCTGACCTCGCTACATGACATAAAAGATCTCCTGACACTCTTCTGCAGGTAAGCAGGCATGATCTGGGCCATTATTTATTTCTTACCAATTTCATTATGTAACGCAGTTCTGCAGAAGGGCATATCATACTTGAAACCTTAACTCCGTTTCTCTTCCCACAGATGCTGCCAGAGCTGCTGAGTTTCTCCAGCATGGCCAACCTTCAGGATGGACTCTCGGCCCAACGGGGCAGTCTTTCGGCTCGGCATGTCGGTCTCTCGACCTGGTGTGCCGATCTCTCAGTGGCCTAGTCTGGCAATCTGTCTGCCTGGCAGGTGGTCTTTTGGTGGTATGTGACAGTCTCTCAGCCCAGCGTGGTGGTATTTTGGCAGTATATGGCAGTCTGTCGACCCGGCATAGCCTCAGCGTAGAGGTCTCATCTCAAGGTGATTCCTCGAAGTGCGGTCCCACCTTTGCTAAGCATTTAAGAAAGTCTGTAATGTTTGAAATTTCAGCTTTATTTCTTTATTTACTACTTAAATCTAAGAAGGTCTGCAATGTGTAACTTTTAACCTTATTTCGTATGCTATACTATTTTATGCTATAATATAATTACTGCAATGTTTGACTTTTAACTTTGTTCTTTCTTCCTACCTTGTTCTTAAGATTCTGTACCTAGGTACTTGTACCTAAAATGGCATTGTGTGAGGCAACATTGTACACTTTTCAATTTTGTACTTGAGTATACGTGTCAATAAAATCAAATTTTAAAAAAGTCAAAATAAAAAAAGAATCTTTCTGGCTTTATTTCAGATTTCCAGCATCTGCAGTACTTGATTTTTAATTGCACGGGTAAATTGTCTAGTTATAGCCATATTGTTATTTGTGACAGCTTCCTATGTACAGCTTGGTTCCTACATGAATTTTATTCATTCTTAACATGCTAAGGAAACTGTTATTTATTGACTGTCCCAAACTGAAAAAGTGATGGTGAGCCAGCTTTGTGACTGTAATTGGGAAGCTTGCTGGACCATTTCAGAAAGAGGTTAAGATTAAATCAATTTGTGCATCTGGATTCACACATTGGTCAGACTCAGTAAAGACGAGAGATTTCCCTCTTGAAAGGTTCAGGGAAGTTTTTTTAAAATGAGCGATAGATCGGTAATTCAGACTATTGTTTTCCCTTAGCCCAGGTTTGTTTTACCGGATTTAAACTTCCCAGCTGCTTCTGTGGGACTCGACTCCTGTCCCTGTGTCATCCACACCTCAGGATTATAGAATAAAACAAAAAAACGCTGCAGATGCTGGAAATATGAAATAAAAACAGAAAGTACTCAGCAGATCTGGTAGCACCTATGGAGAGAAAAACTGTGTTAACATTTTGAGTCAGCTCTGCAGAAAGGTCACGGAACTTGAGATGTTAACTCCATTTTTTTCTCTCTCCACCGATGCTACCAGATCTGTTGAGATTCTCCAGCAATTTCTGTTTTTGCCTCAGGGTTATTTGTCTGGTAACATAAGGTGCATGCTCTCATATACCTGTCGTGCGACACTGTCTACAGTTCAGAAGTACCTCATGGACTGTAAAGGAGTTTGGAACATCTGGAGATCCCAAAAGGCGCAATATAAATGCAGATACTATCCTTTTTAAGACTCAGCTGTGAGTAGCTCTATCACCTGCTCCTCCTTCTGTGGGTTGGTAAGGCTATTTGGATAGAGGGTGCTTCAGAATGGTGTTGATGGCACAGGTTGATTCTCTGTACCAGCTGAAGTAGCTCATGGGAGATTGCCTCCTGAATGTGCCCCAGGTTTGATGTGTGTGGCACCCCTCAAGCAATTTAAGCACTTCTCTGTCCAACAGAGAGACAAACTACGATCGCTTGTGGACTATGGTGAATGAACTCATCTCCCTTCGTAGTTGAGGCCTGTTGCCTTCTGGGTGCCCATCTATCAAAAAACTGGCTGAAACCATTAATCTCTGACTTTCTTTAAGCCCCCAGAGTCGCAAATACAATAAGATCACAAATTTGTTTAGTGCAGTCTATATCCCTGCCTTACTTTTGAAGCGGCACTCCTTCAGCACTGACCCTCTGACAGTGCGGCTCTCCCTCAGCGCTGACCCTCTGACAATGCGGCATTCCCTCAGCACTGACCCTCCGACAGCGCGGCACTCCCTCAGTGCTGACCCTCTGACAGTGCGGCTCTCCCTCAGCGCTGACCCTCTGACAATGCGGCACTCCCTCAGCACTGACCCTCCGACAGCGCGGCACTCCCTCAGTACTGATCCTCTGACAGTGCGGACTCCCTCAGCACTGACCCTCTGACAGTGCAGCACTCCCTCAGTACTGACCCTCTGACAGTGCGGGGCTCCCTCAGCACTGACCCTCCGACAGTGTGGCACTCCCTCAGTACTGACCCTCTGACAGTGCGGCACTCCCTCAGTACTGACCCTCTGACAGTATGGCACTCCCTCAGCACTGACCCTGCGACAGTGCGGCACTCCCTCAGCACTGACCCTCTGACAGTGCAGCACTCCCTCAGTACTGACCCTCCGACAGTGCGGCGCTCCCTCAGTCCTGACCCTCCGACAGTGCGGCGCTCCCTCAGTACTGACCCTCCGACAGTGCAGCACTCCCTCAGCACTGACCCTCCGACAGTGCAGCACTCCCTCAGTACTGACCCTTTGACAGTGCAGCACTCCCTCAGCACTGACCCTCTGACAGTGCGGGGCTCCCTCAGCACTGACCCTCTGACAGTGCAGCACTCCCTCAGTACTGACCCTCTGAC
>NC_063362.1:8648764-8650336 GCF_021869965.1 Rhincodon typus
ACTGACCCTCTGACAGTGCAGCACTCCCTCAGTACTGACCCTCTGACAGTGCAGCACTCCCTCAGCACTGACCCTGTGACAGTGCAGCGCTCCCTCAGCACTGCATTGGAGTGTCATCAGCCTCAATTTGGGAGCTCAGTTCTACGGAGAGGGACTCAAACCAACAACTTTCTTGAAATACCTGCATGAAGGCCGTTATTCCATTAGCAAGTTACCCGTTATTTACACACACATTGTGCATGGCAGCGATCCAGATAGCTCAGAGCCAGCTTTCAGAGAGAACAGAATCTCCGACACTCCTGTTTATATCTGTCAGCCAGGACTCCCTAATTGGCCCAAGTTAACACCCCCAACCGGGGAACACATTTTGTGAGAAGTCCACCTGGCTGACCTTGTTCCAGCACTACACGTCTGACACAGAGCCAGGAGTGCAGCACTGTCTGGATCACGGCTGTCACACAGCGAAGGCAAGCTGTCCTACACTGCACTCTGTGTGGTGAAGAATCCTGTGCACCCCCAAAGTGGTTAGGTCAGGAAGTCCAATATTTAAACCCAGCAACAGTGAAGGAATGGCCCATTAGCTAAGAAGGGGAGGTGGATGGATTCTGTCTGGGTGAGCAGGTTCATCATCTGGAATGTGTGTGGTGTGAAAGCTACTTGTCACTTCACACAGAAAGATGTTGAGCCGGTGATCAGTGAGTCAGCTGCTTGGTAGTACTGCTTGTTGAGTTTTTCTCTCGTCATTTTGCTGATCATTGAGAGTAGATTGATTGATTTACAAACGCACAAAATATGAACAAGGAACAAGAGCAGACCACCCAGCCCTTCAGGCCTGTTCTTCCATTCAGTACAGATGACGGTTGATCTTAACCTGAAATCTATGTTCTGCCTCCTCCAATAGACTTTCATCCCCTCGGTAAACAAGAATCTATTTATCTTTGCCTTAAAAACATTTTAAATTCTGCACCCACTTCTTTTTGACCAAGAGAATTCCAAGGATTCACAACCTTCTGAGAGAATGTTCTTTTTCTCATCTCTCTCTTAAATGGGCAGTCACTTATTTTCAAACAATGACCCCTAATTCTAGATTCTCCCCCAAGAGGGAACATCATTTCCATATCCACCTGACCACATCCCTTCAGGATCTTATATATTTCAATACCTTTAATAATTTCAATGGCTTTCAATAACTGAGAATTGACTCATCTATTCTCCAAAGGATATAGGCCCAGCCTGTCTAGCCTTTCCTCATTAGGCGATGTGCTCATTCCAGGTATTAGTATAATTCAGTGGTTCCCAATCTTTTCAGTACCAAGGCACACTTCAATGAGATAAGCAGTTCCACAAGTTTGCCCACTTTTCATTTCGTGCATTTAATTGCATTAATTCTAGTTATGGCCTTTCTCAGGAGGTTTACAACACAGTGCATAGAACAAGTGAAAGAAGGATCAAAATCATTAATAGAGACAACAAGGTGTAGAGCTGGATGAACACAGTAGGCCAAGCAGCATCATAGGAGCAGGAAGGCTGACGTTTCGGGCCTAGACCCTTTCTGAAGAAGGGTCTAGGCCC
>NC_063362.1:8665336-8688564 GCF_021869965.1 Rhincodon typus
CCCCCTTTTCTGATGAAGGGTCTAGGCCCGAAACGTCAGCCTCTCTGCTCCTATGATGCTGCTTGGCCTGCTGTGTTCATGCAGCCCTGCACCTTGTTGTCTTAGATAAGATTGGGAGTCAGGTCTGTGATAAACTGTCAGTCAGGAGCATTTTTCTCTTTAGACTTAGACTCAAAGCTCCAAGTTCATCTAAAACCAGGCAATTTCATCTCTTTTGGCCCTGTTGAGCATGCATTGACACTTTGCTACAGTAAATATTCCCACATTAGCATTGTTTTGCTCCTGTCCCAAGACCCAGTTGCTTGTACATTCAATTTTAAAAGCCAACACTACCAAATCCAATCCCATCCTTAGCCAAACTCAAACAATGGGGTGATTAGTTAATGGCCCACAACCTGACTATCACCTCCTTATGAAAGGGACACTGCATCCATCTGAGACACCTTCTGCCTCAGTCTTGGCTGAAATCTGACCACCACACAGGGCTTAAACAGAAAAAAAATTCAACCAAAGTCTTCCTCGTATCTTCTGGGTTCAGCAAAACCATGGACTGAGTCAGTGGGAGGTACCAGGATGGGAAAATTTGTCAGTGTTATTCTGGTCGGCTCGTGGCAGAGTCAAGGTGGTTATTTTGGCTTGACGCCTGGTTTCTGTGTTAACTGTGAAAGACTTGGATTACCTCTAAAATTTAACCCTTTTGTTCACCTGTTTGAGATGCTGTAGAATTTCAGTAACTTTCACCGTGCTTAACTTGGTGTCGGTTTCCTGTGGGTCTTCAGAAAGAATTGGAAGACCGCTTGTCCAGACCAGTTAATGGGATTGCTGTTGTTTCATCAGTGAGATCTAAGACTATTGGCCATTTGGCAGTCCTAGGCACTTTCAGAAAATGAATGAGCATTTCCTTTTTGGCAACTGGTAGTGGAAAAAACATTTCATTTGTCTCTGGGCAGATTGCACCATGCTAGATGCTTTCTGATTAATTTCAAGTGACAAGGCTAATGGATGCATTTCCCTTCCCAGTCATTTAATAGATGCACACTAATTAACATATCGATTCTTTCTCATAATCCACCATTTCCCTGCATCTGCAATTAAACTATGCTCTGGCATTTGTTCAATACATCATAAATCTAAATGATGAAAAACAAAACTTATTCCAAATATTGATTTGAGACCTTATATCATTTTTTTCAGAAAGGTAACTCATAAATCTTTGGCAGATGAAGGTTGAACGTTCAATCCACTTTGCAATAAGCTATATTGGATTTTGTAAGCAGAGAGAAGAAGGCTGTACTTTTCCATCACTAAAAAGATCCTTACTCAGTGACTGAAACTTCTACAATGTAGTCATTGGGCAACACTGAATCCTGTTTTCCAATACTTTGTCGAGTGGTATTTGTAGCTGGTTTTCTGGTCAGTGCTCCACCAATACATCTACCACACACTCACTGAAATGTGTCACACTTATCTTCACCACCCTGCCAGTCATAAAACCCCTACAGTGTGGAATCAGGCTATTCAGCCCATCAAGTCCATACCAACCCCCCAAAGAGCATGCTACCCAGACCCAACACCCCTACCCCATCCCTGCATTTCCCATAGCTAATCCACCTAGCCTGCACATCCCTGCACACTATGGGCAATTTCCCGTGGCCAATCTACCTAACCCATGCATCTTTGGACTATGGGAGGAAGCTGGAGCTCCTGGGATGAAACCCAAACAGACACGGGGAGAATGTGCAAACTCCACACAGACAGTCGCCCAGGTGTGGAACTGAACCCAGGTCTCTGGCACGGCGAGGCAGCAGTGCTAACACACCACTGTTGCCAGTTGGAACAAGAAAGTAGAAAAATAGCAGGATTCACCCCTTCTGAGAGCTATTGGACAAATAGCCACGATCCTATTAAATGGAGGAGAAGGATTTAATTTCCACTTCTGAAGGCCACTCAACAAACGGCTAATAATCAAAACCACACAGTTATACAGCAGGACCTTCACCTTCTCAGGCCCACTGGAAAACCAACTAATTCTCACAATTAAACAACCTCTCTATCTCAGGAGCACTGAACCACTACCAGTTTCTCAGGACTGCTGCATTGCAATCAGCCAGAGAGGCTTTCATCAGGCAGACTCTGAGATACTTCCCAAGTGGGAAATCCTATTGTGTGGTCTGCTTTCCAATGATCCCAATCTCTGCTTAGCCCCTTAATCCCATGCAAATAAAACTGGGATCTCCAGCCATCTGGGGTGGGGAAGGTACTGAACACTTGCTGTATCCTTTGGGTGACCACATAACAGTGAGGGAATGGTGCTGACTGGGGGCAGGATGATGGAATTGGAATTTTCCACAAGCTTACTGTTCTTCTGTAGGCAAACACTGTAATCAACTGTACCCAGCAAGATCTCACAGACTGCAAGTGAATAAGTGATCAGATCTTCTGCATTTTGCTGCTGTTGGCCAGGGGACCAGAAAAATTCCTGCGGCACGCTGGGATCTTTTACACCTGCCTGAACAGGCAAGTGGGGGATCTGTTCAATGGGTTAAAAGTAGGGCCTTGGGAAGTGTTGTAGAACAGATAGACCTATGGGTTCGTACATAATTCTTTGTAAGTGGGGTGGTTAAGAAGGTGTTTATCATGCTTGTCTTCATTGCTCAGACCTTTGAGTATAGTAGTTGGGATTTTATGTTGAGGTTGTACAGCGCGTTGGTGAGGCCTATTCTGGAGCACTGTTTTCAGTTCTGGTTGTTGTGTTATAGGAAGGACATTACTAAGCTGGAAAGGATTCAGAGGAGATTTACTAGGCTGTTGCTGGGAATGGAGGGTTTGAGTTGTGAGGAGAGGCTGGATAGGTTGGGACTTTTTTCACTGGAGCATAGGAGGTTGAGGGGTGACCTTATGGAGCTTTATAAAATTATGAAGGGTATACATAAGGTGAATGGCAGGTGTCTTTTCCCTAGGGTGGGGGATTTCAAGACTAGGGGGCTTATTTTCAAGGTGAGCGGAGAAAGTTTTTACGAAGACATGAAGGGCAACCTTTTAACACAGAGAGTTGGTCGCATGTGGAATGAACTTCCAGAGAAAGTGGTTGATGTGGGTATAGTTATAATGTTTAAAGGCATTTGGATAAGTACATGAATAAGAACTGTTTGGAGGGATATGGACCAAGTGAGACTAGTTTAGTTTGGGATTATGGACAGTGTGGATTGGTTGGACTGAAGGGTCTGCTTCCATGCTGTATGGCTCAATGGCTCACCTAAAAGATAGTACCACTGACAGTACAGCACTCCCTCAGCACTGCAGCAAAGTGCCAGTTTCAATTACATGCTCAAGTATTGTAACGGGGTTTTAACCCAAAACAGCCTGACCCTAGCATGAGTGTTGCTGGCTGTGTTGAAGATACCAGTGTCTATTATATTACGATTGGGTTGATTCATAAGGGCTATAGGACACCCAACGACACTCAGTAGAACAGTTAGGGTGGGTTTGACCAAATGTTCAGAGGGATGGAGGGATAGACATGCAGAGGACTTTAGGAAGACATTTCCAGAGAGCTGCACAAAGCCCTAGCATAGCGATGAGAAGACATCAGAGCTGGAACAAATGAAGGGCTTGTGTAACAACTCAAAGCTTCTAGATACCAATAGCAAATCTTAAACCCTCAGCAAATTCGAAAAATTGAGCCATAAGCAAATAACAAGGTCTCCTCTCTCGGTGGAGACAGAAACACATTCAGAGAAACATAGCAAATAGCTGCAGGAGTAGGCCATTCAGCCCTTTGATTCTGCACCGCCATACAATATGATCATGGCTGATCATGCAATTTCAGTATCCTACTCCGGCTTTCTCTATATACTGCTTGATCACTTTAGCCACAAGGGCGACATCCAGCCCCCTCTTGAATATATCTAACGATTCCCTTTCAGATCTCTGGGCTAGAGAATTCAGCAAAACAGATAGACATAAAAGAGGAAAGGGCAAATATTTGTGCATTGCCTGTAAACGAGAGAGGAGTTTCTTCATACAGAAACTGAACTTGTAAAGTGTCTGGTTGCCAATCTGATCATACTTTCCTTACACTGGAAGAGTGAGCATGGACTGTATCAGGACAGTGCAATGCAAAATCTGAAAGAATGCTCAGCCTGTGCCAAAAGAACAAGTGGGAGAAAAATGCGTAAAGGGATTCTCTGAGCCGAAAAAAAGAGCAGCATGTTTTTGCTAAACTGTCAAGTTAAAGATGCATGTGTGAAATGACAGGGTAAGAAAATAGTAACACACACACACACACACACACACAAGCACACACACACACACACAAGCACACACACACTCACACACGCACACACACACACACACTCACTCTTACACACACACACATACACACACACACACTCTCTCAAACACTCACACACACACACACACACACACACACACACAAGCACACACACACAAGCTCACACACACTCACACTCACACACAGTTGAATAGGCTGAGTTAACAAGGATCATTTTAGAAACTGGATGACATGGTGTGGTCCATTTCTTCGGGGGGTGGAAATGCCATAGGCATTTTTTAATATATATCTACTGAATATGGGGCCTCAGTTTAATGACTCATTTGAAAGATGACAGCTCCAATGACGCAGCGCTCCCGCAGCGCTGCATTGAGGGGTCAGCCTGCGTTAAAGAACTTTGACTGGGGTTGAATTTTATTTGCCTTCTGACTCCGAGGTAAGAGTCTTACAAGTCTGAAACTGAAAGCCCTGAATACTCGAGAGAAGTTAAGAAATCGGTGCAGTTCAATAAAGACAGTGAAAATTAAGTGCTGTATATCCTACCTGTTTTTTGGGCCATCTTGGTACAAAGAGGGATGTCTCCGGATCAGGTCAATCAATGTTTATCACAACAAACTGACTGGGTTGTGCAAAAACTGACTCCTGGCCAGAGTATGCTCCCAAACCAGTTGAGTGACCAGTCCAGAGTTGCACACAGGTGGAGCTGAATGTTCTTGTCACCCTGGGCAACAAGGTAGGAGATGGGAGGACTGGCAATATGGCTGAGGAAGGCATCACTAAAGAAGCTTATTAGCTTTCTACTACCAGTGACAGGAAACTAGGCAACACAGCCGCCCGTGGGACAAGCAATTACAGCTGATTAAGTGGCCAAGTTAAAGGCATTTTGCCCACATCAGGTTAGGCCTGCCACCATGGCAGCCTCCAACTGCATTCTGGGATTATGCACCCCCTCCCTTATGCCTTGATGGTCGCACCATGGATTACAAAGAGATCTCCCAGTTACCATGGTCTGACAAGGGAATATCCAGTGAAATACAACATACCCTTGTATTTTTTCCATTTTAAAGATATACTTTATTCATAATTTATCTGTAAGTAAATACAGCAATTACAAAACAGGTCTGTATAGATGTTGCAGAAGATACAGTGGAATTTTGACATTCCTCATTACACCTACAATCCAGTGGCAACAAAAAAGCATTTTTTAATCATGAAAGGAAAATATTTATATTCCCATTAAGGCTATGATGGTATCTCAAAAACCCAATAGGCCCTCATTATATTTTGATAGGAAGACTACAGACAGTGGTCTTTCCCCACTGCACCTTGGCAGTAGCTGCCCCAAGCTTTAGTGCATCCCTCAACATGTAGTCCTGGACCTTGGAATGTGCCAGTCTGCAACACTTGGTCAAGGTCAACTATTTGCACCAAAAGACCAACAAGTTTCAGGCAGACCAAAGCGCGTGTTTTCCGAGTCGTCCAGGCACAGTCAATGTTTGTTTTGGTGTGCATCCCGGGGAACAGCCTGTTGATTGCCAGGTGCACTTGGCTGATCCCAGCTTACCTCCAACTACACTTACTTCTCTCCAAGGCATCCTACTGATGAGATGCTATTTCCCAGTGTGGATGGTACAGATGCTGAACTGCTGGCTCTCTGATCGGGCATGCTGGGGTGGCAGATGGGGGACAGAATGTGCATCGCTTCAATTAGGCGGCTGCCCTGAAGACTGCACATAGATTGGCTAACATGGCCAAGGTATTGCCTCTCAGGCCTGCACCTCACAAATCATTATAATCACTTTCAAGTCACTTAATTGGCAGATGGAGTACAATGTAGGAAAGTGTGAGCTTATGCACCTTGGTACAAAGATTAAAGGCATAGGCTATGTTCTAGAGGCAGAAAGGCTTCAGAAATCTGAAGTTCAAAGGGACTTGGGAGTCCTAGTTCAGGATTCTTTTAAGGTTAACATGCAGGTTCAGTTGGCACTTAGGAAGGCAAACACAATGTTAGTATTCATTTTGAGAGGGTTAGAATTCAAGAGCCGGGATATACTGCTCAAGCTGTATCAGGTTCTTATTATACCGTGTTTGGAATATTGTGAGCAGTTTAGGGTCCCGTATGTAAGAAAAGATGTGCTGACATTGGAGGGATCCAGAGGAGTTTTACAAGAATGATTCAGTGGGTAAAGGGCTTGTCATATGAGGAGCAGTTGAGGTTTCTGGGTCTGTATTCGATGGAGTTTAGAAGGACGATGCGGGTATTTCATTGAAACTTACAGAATATTGAAAGGCCTGGATGGAGTGAACGTGGAGAAGATGTTTCCACTAATAGGAGAGATTATGACCCAAGGGCACAACTTCAGAGTGAAGGGATGATCCTTTTGAACTGAAATGAGGAGGAATTTCTTCAGCCAGAGGGTGGTGAATTTATGGAACTCTTTGCCAAAGAAAATTGTAGAGGCCAAGACATTGAGTGTATTTAAAACAGAGACTGATAGGTTCTTGATTAATAAGGGGATTAAGAGTAATGGGGAGAAGGCAGGAAGTAAGATTGAGAAACATATCAAACATGATTGAATGGCGAAGCAGACTTGATGAAACAAATGGCTTAATTGTGCTCCTATATCTTATTACCTTCTTGTCTTAATTGGCTATGAAGAACTTTGAGACATCCTGAGAAACAAAGAATGTTGCTACATCAATGTGGATTCTCTCTTTATATTATGCCTCTGATAGTGCAACTCACCACCTTGACATTCATTAACCCAATTAAACGCTGCACCACAAGTTTCTTGGATTTGTTCACCAGATCACTGTTCTGATCAACAACAGTCTACCACCATTCCATGTGACACACATTCCCTGGTATTGTTATGGAAGCGGCCAGTTATTGGTCTGTCAGCATCCAGAGTGAGAAAGGACAAGAAAACAAAGTTAGTGTGCAGTCTTCATCAACACTGGAAATTCCATGCTTTCAATTCAACTGAGGGCCTGTTAGCTTTTAGTGCTGATCAGCAGTCAGTAGGTCTGACTCGTTAGTCTAAAGTTGCCTAATTTAAATGAGACCAACAGGAGGCTGGAAGAACACAGCAAAGCCAGGCAGCATCTGGACAAATGGAGAAGACAACGATGAAACATTGACTTCTCCTTTCCCTCAGACTCTGTCTGGCTTTACTGTGTTCTTTCAGCCTCCTGTCTGTCTGCCTTGGATTCTAGCATCTGCAGCTTTTTTTTGTCTCTGCCTAATTTAAATGATTGGCTCATCTGGATCTGCGCTTCCAAGGGAAACATGACTTTGAATGACCAAGAATAGGCTTGAAAGTGGAAATATTATCCCCCGTTACTCTTTGGGCATGACCTGCTCCACAAATACAGCAAATTCCCAATTCTACTCCTGATTTTAGTTCCACTGTGCTTATTTACATCCAATCAAATTGCAACTTAGCGTCTCATTCCTGTTAATTGTTGGAAACAAAACTGAGCCAGGCAATGTATGGAGAGCTCTCAGAACATTCAGTCGGTAAAGGCTGTGTGTAAATAACACTTACCAGACAGGTCGCAGGCTCCAAGTTAGTTTTTATACTGGCAGCTGTATAATCAACCAAAAAGCAGAGGTTTAAGAAAATTGGCAAAATATACATAGGAAGACAAGGAGCAATTGTTTTTTTTTAACACAGGCAGTCACTCTGATCAAGAACGCTCTGCCTGAAAAGACGGTGGAAGCAGATTTGACAATTACTTTTGAAAGGGAACTGAATTAATACCTGAAAGCATGAATAAAAACCAAAAGAACTGAGGATGCTGTAAATTAGGAACAAAAACAAAGTTTCTGGAAAAGCTCAGCAGGTCTGGCAGCATCTGTGGAGGAAAAAACAGAGTTAACGTTTCGGGTCCGGTGACCCTTCCTCAGGAATCAGAAAGCATGAATTGCAGGGCTACAGGGAAAGTGTAAGGGAAGGAGGTATTAACCGGAAAGCTCTTTCAAAGAACCAGCAAAGGTACCATGAATTTACCAGCCTCCCTCTGTGCAATATCATCCTACAGACCTCCTGCCTCACTCATTTTCACCTTGTTCGGTTATTCAACGACAGGAATGCCATCTAGCTGTAACTGGACATTTTATGTTGAATCTGAATCTGCATTGACCATCTTGCAACTGGGTGACTTAATAGCTGGTTTGAAATTGTACCTCTGAGGGAGTGGAAGCCTGAATAATTTTCTTTTTCTTTGAATGGGTATGGAAGCCTGTCACTCTCTGTCTTGGCTTCCACTTGAGCAATATTTGGGTGTTTTTCAGAACAGGAAGCCACTTTTGTCTCTTTGTTCGCTTTCTCAGTGGCATTAGATGTCAACTTCCCGATGATCTTGCACGTACAGGGAGACCACATGTAGTTGTCATCAACTACCTGCCTGCCCCCCTCCCTCAAAGACAGAGGACAGCAATCTCAACCCAAGCACAGTGTGTGGATGGTACAACTACACAATGAAGGAAGATCCAGGGGTACAATTGTGGCCATAAGCCCCAGACTGTGCAACGTGTCCCCTCAGATTGTTATGGGAGGCTCCTCATTGTCACCTCAGTATCTCAGACAGCCAGAGAACGGACTGCCAAGCTAAAGGTTCTCTTCCTGCATATGGAAGTGATGACAGCATTGGTCTCCTTCTGAGCTTCTGTGCCCAAGGACAGGTCCAACCCATAGGCCCATAGTTTCCACCGCACACAGGGGAAGGAGACAGATGCAGAATTCCAGCCACAGGGCATTGAACCCCATAGTTTTGGCACCAATCTGATCCAGACTGACCTTACATCTAACTGAATCAACCTGCAACCCCGTGCACACCCCCCACCCCCCACCCCCTCCAACCTCAGGACTATCTACAGTGTGTTGTGGTCTGGAGCCAGGGACAGTGATGGTCAGGACGCCAATTCTCGTTCCATCACACGGCTGACCAGGAATCTCTCGTAAACTTATTACTCACATTGGTGTGTGCTGTAAGGATTCGCAAGTTGACATTCAACTTGTTTGGTTACAGCGTGGGCATACCCTTCCTTATTCATCAAGTCCTGGAGTGAGACTGGAACCCAGAGCTTCTGCCTCTGAGGCAGGAACACTGCCCAATGCATCATGTCACACCAGTACTTGGGGAACTTACAGGAGAGCAACTGAGGCTTGTGAAATCAGCTCGACATGAGGATTTGTCTATTTTCAGGAGAGGAATGGAAAGTTTCTTCAAAAAGGAACAGCCCCTGCACTGACTTGATGGTTAAAAACAGTTCTTGATGTGATATGAAACTCTACAGAACAGAAGGTTACAGGTTTGACAGTCCACTGTGGTTTTGTTGAAATGACTGATCTCAATAACAAGGACATTCTGCAATTAACTCAGCCTCTGTGGTCAGGAGAGAAAAAAAACAGCCTCACTATAATCTCCGTTCATTTCAATGTTGGGAGGTGACAGAGCAATGTTCAATTGTGAAGACCAGTTTTGTCATCTGCTGGCATTGACATACAACTGCAGATGGCACAGATGGCTATTGCCACCTGTAGAACTGCTCCCAGACCAGTGTCAGGGGAGCTGCGCTGAATATACCACCAACATGACAATGGAAATCCAGTCAAAACAGTGATGGGAACATGTCAGCTGGTTAACAGATAATGACTGTACATAAAAAGTGGTTCTTTACAAAGTTAATTTGCATGAAATGAACACATTTGAAACAAGAATTGAAGCTTGCAATCTGACCCTTGTTTCTGACAGAGTATTATATTTTAATATGGTGGCTTTAGCGTAGTTAATTGTAAATACAACAAATGACTGTTTATGAAATGTTTAACAAACAGCGTTTGTTAACAATTCAGTCAGCTTATCCCACAATTGTACTGGTTTCAGGTTGGCTAAAGCACAATATTGTTGAATTGCCCCTCAATTATCTTCTAGATATTTCCCTGATTAGCCTCCTCAGAGATTATAATATACCTCAGGAGCAGGTGAGACTTGAACCCAGGCCTCTTGGTTCACAGGTAGGGACCATGCTATTGCACTCTACACTTATATACTGTACCATATATACTCTACACTTGATTTCATCTTTGATTTTTCAGCTTCATTTCTTATCTCTTGAGTGCAGGATATTACAGGTCCACAAACAATTGCAGCCTCTCTTGTATCTTACCCAGGGTGAGCTGCTTACATCTGAACATAGCTGTTATCTGTAGGGCCATTGGAGGTATGCTCAGTGATGTCCTGAGCAGTGTGTGTTATTGTATATCAGTCAGGAGTAGAATCCATCAATCAGTCTTCTGTCTCTGTTACAACAGTGATTACATTGTAAAAGTATTTCACTGGCTGTAAAATGCTTTGAGCTGTCCCAAGGTGGTGAAAGATGCTATGTAAATGCAAAACTTTCTTCCCTTAACCCAGGATTGATGTATCCAATGAGGGGCCCTAACACCACTCTGGCTGATATCAAATAGATTGGCTTGTATTTTCTTGGATATGAAAGATTGAGGTTAATCTAAGTAGGGTATTTAAGACGATGAAATGAATAAAATGTACAGATAATGTTATGTTATCACATATGGAATGCTGCCCACTTTGGACCTCAATATATAAATGACCCCAGAACCTCAATGTTGTTGCATGACCAGCAGTTATTTGCTCTCCGCACTGTAGCACTCTAGGCATAGGCTGTGTATGGAGATTACACACTACAGTATATTTTATCATAGCTGTAAATAAACCCACTAGAAGTATTCAAGTAAACAGAATCCACAAACCTCAGTTATGTAACATTCAGATATCCCAAGACTATTATTACAGTTAGAGAGAAAGAATTTCCTCTGGTGGAGTAGAACAAGGGATCATAATCTTAAAATTAAAGCCAGGTCATTCAGGAGTGAGAAGAGAAGCATATCTTCATCTAAATTTCTACCAGGACTCTATTTGAGATCTCAACAAAAAGGTTTTGTTCCATATCCAGAATTCCAGAATTCTTTCCTCTAAAACTATAGGTCCATTGCCAATTTCAAGAGTAAGATTGACAGATTTTTGTTAAGTAATTGTATCTATAGCTATGGAACAAAATCTTTTCATTGAGATATCGAATGGAGTCCTGATATAAATTCTCCATGGTTTAATCAAATGAAGAAACAAGCTTGAGGGATTGTTTGATCTCTTCTTGTTTCCAATTCAGCACAAAGTGTGTTTGCAAGCTGGGTCCTTGAAATAGCTACAGATCAAAGAACATATGACACATTTTTAAGTTGAGAGGTGAAAGCTTCAAAAAGAATATGAGGGGCAACTTTTTTACACGAAGAGAGCTTCACGTGTGGAATGAACTTCCAGAGGAAGTGGTGGATGTGGTTACAGTTACAACATTTAAGAGACATTTGATAAGTACATTAATAACAAAGGTTTGGAGTGATATGGGCCAAGCACAAGCAGGTGGGACTAGTTTAGTTTGGGATTGTGGTCGGCATGGATTAGTTGGGCCAAAGGGTCTATTTCCAAGTTCTATGATTCTAAGGCAGTACATTGATGCTGGGGTCGCAGAACCCAAATAATCATTTAGTTGAATGCATGATCAGAGGGAAATTCATGGAAGCAGCCAGAGAAAGTGAGCACTGACAGGAGCAAAGAAGAAAAATGGTGGCTTACTGCAAAATGCTGTTTAAGTTGAGGTTTGGCTACTTTACTATCAGTCCAAGAATTAAAGAATGTTAGCCTGTATTTTTTATGGAGGTGGGTGAGTGGTGGGTGGTTAAGGAATTCAAGGTTTTGGGCTCTCACCTTCATTGATTTGACATTCATTACTGCTGTCACATTGTTACTCCTTCCCTGGGACACAGGGTGGAACTGAGTGCATGGCTCAGGGATGTGACTGTACACAGTGTGCCTTAAACAAGAGGAGACCTTGAGGCTATCATTTTTAAAGTCAAGTTAAACACATGTTGCTCCAATTACCTGTAGCCTTGTTATCTCAGACACTTTATCAGATTAAAATGCTCTTCTCCTGCAAACAGCTTTTCTTTAATGAATTGGTGTTTTTTTTTGGATTGTGATGGGAGGCATTTATCCTTGTCGAGATGCAGTACATCAGCATTGGTCATGGAGGTATACAGAACAGAAACAGAACCTTCTGTCCAACTTGTCCATGCTGACCAGATATCCTAAATAAATCGAGTCCTAGTTGCCAGCATTTGGCCCATATCTCTCTCAACCGTTCCTATTCATATTCCCATCCAGATGCCTTTTAAATGTTGTAATTGTACCAGCCTCCACCATTTCTTCTGGCAGCTCATTCCATACAGGCACCACCTTCTGCGTAAAAAAGTTGCCCCTTGCGTCCCTTTTAAATCTTTCCCCTCCCACCTTAAACCTATGCCCTCTAGATTTGGACTCCTCCACCCCGGGTAAAAGTCCTTGTCTACTTATCCTATTCATACCTCTCATGATTTTACAAACCTCAAAAGGTGATCCCTCAGCCTCCGACACTCGAGGGAAAATAGCCCCAGCCTATTCAGCCCCTCCCTATAGCTAACATAGTTCCCAGGATCAGCACGACGCTTTTGCAAGTTGCGATCTGATATCTTGGAGTCACTCATTATTCCAAGGACTCCTTTGAGGATGCAGGAAGTGCTGTGGACAGTTTCCTGCCAATTTGGCCAGCTCTGAATTCCAGAGTTGAGGATATTGAAATCTGTGACTGGGGTGCTGAGACAGGGGAACTGACTTTGCTGGCAAAGCAAAACATAGGGAATGATTAGTGGTCAAAGAGGGGAGCATGCAAAACACAAAGCAGATCACAAAACAGGGTGCAAGTTTGATCCACCCATTTTGTTTTCTGTTTTGATGGGGATGCCTGTAAGTCCAGGGCAGCCTGTTATTACTATTCATAGATCCCACTAGTGTTTTGGGAAAAAAATCACAGAAAGCTTGGGCAAAGGTGTTTGAGGGTGGCAGATATGTTGAGACAATAGTTACCATAACATGGGCTCATAAATAGAGTCACAACAAAGTCCTGTAAATGATGGAGATCTGAAATGTAAATAGAAAGTGCTAGGAAAACTCAACACATCTGGCAGCATCAGTGGAGAGGACAACAGAGTTAATGTGTTGTGTCTAATTCTTGGAAAATTCTGAATAGAGAGTATTTGGGACAATTTCTTGGAACGATACATTGTGGATTGAATCAGGGATTAGACGACATTGGATGTGGTAATGTGTAACGAGGCAAGTTTAATAAATGATCACAGTGTAAGAGATTCTCCAGGGAGCAGTGACCATAATTTCATAGAATTTAGCATTCAGTATGAGAGTGAAAAAATTGAGTCAGAATCAACTGCGTTAAACCTAAATAAGAACAATTACATAAGGATGAGTTCTGAAGTAGCTGAAGTGGACTGGGAAAGGAGTTTACAGGAAAGATGATTGAAGAGAGTGAAGAAAATACTTAATGACTACAGCAAAGATATATCCCAGTGAGGAAGAAAGACTCGACCAAAAGGACTTGGTTAACCAAGGAAGTAAAGAACAGAAATATAAAGGCAAATACTCCTAATTCTGGAAATCTGAAATAAAAACAGAAAGTGCTGGAAAAACTCAGCAGATTTGCTAGCATCTATGGAGGTGGGAAACAGAGTTAATGGTTTGAGTCCAGTATGACTCTAACAAGTCAGGAAAAGTCTCTTAAAATATATAACAAGGAAGAGAGTAGCTAAAGTGAACATATATCCCTTAGAAGACCAGGCTGGGAAAATAATAGTTGGGACCGAGAAGAAGGTAGATTTGACTAAAGACTTTGGATCAGTTTTCATGGTAGAACACATTAATAGCATTCCCAAAAATAGGACATAGTCAAGAGGCTAAAGAGTGGAAAGAAATAAACAGAATCACTATCACTAGAATAAAATACCATGGAAACTAATGAGGCTAAGGGTCAAATTAGGATTTTAAAGGAAGTAGCTGTGGAGGTGAAGGAACTGAGGGCATTGTTGCTAAATTTGCAGATGACACAATGGTAGATGGAGGGACAAATAGTATTGAAGTGGGGGCCACATAAGGACTTGGACAGGCTAGCGAGTGGGCAAAGAGTGACAGATGGAATGCAATGTGGGAACATGTGGGGTTATGCACTTTGGTAGGAAGAATAGAGGCATAGACTATTTTCTAAATGGAAAAGGCTTCAGAATCTGAAGTACAAAGGGACTTAGGAGACTTGTTCATGATTCTCATAAGGTTAACATGCAGGTTCAGTTGACAGTTAGGAACGCAAATGCAATGTTAACATCCATTTGGAGAGGGCTAGAATGCAAGAGCAGGGATGTACTGCTGAAGCTGCATAAATCTCTGGTGAGACCGCATTTGGAATATTGTGAGCAGTTTTGGGTCCCGTATCTAAGGAAGAAAACGTTGGCCTTGGAGGGATCCAAAGGAGGTTTACAAGAATGATTCTGAGGATGAAGGACTTGACATATGAGGAGTGGTTCAGGACTCATCATTTGTACTTGCTGGAGTTTAGAAGAATGAGGGGGGATCTGATTGAAACTGACAGAATATTGAGGGGCCTGGATAGAATGGATGTGGAGAAGATGCTTCCACTAATAGGAGAAGTTAGGACCTGAGGGCACAGCCTCAGAGTGAAGGGACAACCTTTTAAAACAGATATGAGGAGAAATTTCTTCAGCCAGAGAGTTGTAAATCTGCAAAACTCACTGCCACAAAGGGTTGAGCAGGCCAAGTCATTGAGTACATTTAAGACAGAAATAGATAGGTTCTTGATTAGTAAGGAGGTCAAGGTTTACAGGAGAAGGCAGGAAATTGGAGTTGAGAAACATATAAGCTATGTTTAAATGGTGAATAAGACTTGATGGCCTGAATGGCCTAATTCTGCTCCATATCTTTTGGTTTTATGGTCTAATGGAGACAGTGGATGGACCAGTATAATCTTTCAAGAATCCCTAGATTCTGGAAAAATCTCAGATGATTGGAAAGCTGCAAATGTAACCCTCAAAAAGAGAATGAGACAAAAATCAGGTAACTCTAGGCTAGTTAGCTCAGTTATCTGTTGTTGGGAAAATGTTACAAAGGATGCAATGGTAGAGCATTTAGAAACTCTTAATATAATCAAGCAGATTCAACATGGCTTCATGAAAAGGAAGTCTGCTTGACAAATTTACTACAGTTCTTTGAGGAGATTGCAAGCAGAATAGATAAAGGGGGACCATGAGATACAATATATTTGGATTTCTAAAAGGCAGTCAATAAGTAAGGCTGTTTAATAAGAACCCATGGTGTTGGGAGAAACTGCGTTATCGTGGATAGAGGATTGACTAATTCATAGAAGACAGATAGTTGGGAAAAGTGGGTATTTCCAGTGCCACGGGGACCAGTGCTGGGGCCCCAATTATTTACAATATACATTAATGAGTTAAATAAGAGAAATGAATGTACTATTACCAGATTTGGAGATGATTCAAAACTAGGCAGGAAGGGCAGTTATGAGGATGACAGAAAGAGTCTGAGAGGGACACAGGATATAATAGGCTACAAAGTGAAGTTGAGTAGAATCGCTGACAACAATGCATCCCTCCCCAGTGAGCTCAGTGCATTCTCGGCTCATTTTGAACAGAAGGTCAGTGAAATAATGTCACCTACTCAGACAGCCTCGGGGGGCACCTGTACCCACAATCACTGCTGCAGATGACTGATTGGCCTTCTTGAGGGTAAACCCACAACAAGTGACTGGCCCTGATGGATTGCCCAGCTACACACTCAGATCCTGTGTGGTCCAGCTGGCAAGAGTATTTGCAGACATCTTTCACCTCTCCTTACTACGATGTGAAGTTCCCACTTGCTTCAAAAAGACTACTATCATCCCGGAGCCAAAGCAAAATCAGGCTGTGTGCCTCAATGACTATAGCCCGGTGGCTCTTACATCCATCATTGTGGAGTTCTTCGAGAGGTTAGTAATGGCGCACATCAATTCCATTCTCCCAGATTGCCTTAATCCACTACAATTCGCCCACCATCGCAACAGGTCCATGGCTGACACCATCTCCCTGGCCCTACACTCATCTCTGGAACATCTGGAAAACAAGGACATCTATGTCAGACTCCTATTTATTGACTTTAGCTCCGCCTCCAGTACCATAATTCCGACAAAACTCATCTCCAAACTCCAAGACCCGGGACTCTGCTCCCCACCTCTGCAACTGGACCTGTGACTTCCTGACCCACAGACCACAAATCAGGTAGGAGAGGCGACAACATTTCCTCCACAATAATCCTCAACACCCATGCCCTGCAAGGCTGTGCACTCAGCCCCTTACTATACTCCTTACACATTCACATGACTATGTAGCCAAATTCAGCTCTAGCTCCACTTTCAAATTTGCTGACGACACCACTGTGGTGGGTTGGATCCCAAACAACGAGACAGAGTACAGAAAAGAGATAGAGAGCTTAGTGGCATAGTGTAAAGACAACAATCTCTCTCTCAATATCAGCAAAACAAAGGAGCTGGTCATTGAGTTCAGAAAGCAGAGTGGAGGGCACACCTCTGTCTGTATTAATGGTGCTCAGATGGCAGTCCATCACAAAAACCAACCTCTCATCCATTGACTTCATCTATACTTCTTGCTGCCTCGGGAAAACATATCAACATAATCAAGACCCTTCCTACCCCAGTTGTACTCTCTTCCACCCTCTTCCATCAGGCAGAAGAAATAAAAGTTTGAAAATGTACCAACAGACTTAACAACAGCTTCTTCCCTGCTGGTACCGGACTTATGAATGGACCTCTCGTATATTAGAGTCGATCTTTCTCTGCACCTTCTCTAGCTATAACACTAGATCCTGCATTCTGTTCTCTTACCCTGATGTACTTACTTGCTTTGTCTAATTAGCAAAAACAATAATTTTCACTGTATCTTGGGACATGAGACAATAATAAATGAAATCAATATGAATAGCCTTAAATGAGTGGACAAAACTTGGCAGATGGAAAATAATGTGGAAAATGTGAGTTTATGTAGGAGGAACAGAAGAGTTGAAAATTACTTAAATGCAGTACAATTGCAGAAAACTGCAGCTCAGAGGATTTGAGGTCCTCATGTACAAATCACAAAAAGCCAGCGTTCAAGTTTAGTGGATAATAGGGAAAGGCAAATGGAATGTTAGCCTTTAATTCAAAGGGAATAGAGTATAAAAATAAGAAAGTCTTGCTAAAACTATTCAAGGCACAAGTCAGACCATAGCTGGAAAACAGTGAATAGTTTTAGTTCCCTTATCTCATGAAAGATATATTGGCATTACAGGCAATTCAGAGAAGATTCATTGGGTTTATTGAGAGTGAGGAGAGATTTGAATTGATATCGCTGGGCTTGTACACTTTGGAGTTTATGAGAATGAGAGGAGACCTTGTGGACACACGCAAAATTCTTTGGATGCTTGACAGGATAGGTCAAAAGAGGTTGTTTCCCTTTGTGGAAGAGTCTAGGACCAGAACGTCAAAGTGAGGTGCCATCCATTTAAGACAGAGATGGGATTCCTCAGAGAATCTGAGGAATTCTCTACCCAAGCTGGCTCTTCAGGCTGGACTGTTACATATTATCAAGTCTGAGGTAGGTTTTTAATCAGTAAGGGAATCAAGAGTTATGAGGTAAAGGCAGGAAAGAACTGACTGGGGCTCAATGGGCTGAAGGCCCTACTTCTACTCCTGTTTATTATGGTCTTGTGAAAGGATTAAATTGCAGAGGTGAAAGTAGGTGCACTTTTCGATGGAGAAGGTATGGGTTTGGAAGCTCAGGAACACTATGCTGGCATGGCTTGATCACAGGTGGGGAGAAGACAATAGAAATTAATACCCCTGAGAATTGGCAGTGCCAGTAAGTCTCTTAAATCTAATCTTTGTTTAAAGGTTATTGTCTCAGTTAATCACCATCTCACCTCACAATCAGAACGCTGCATTTGTACTCTCCCACAGCAGGTTTCTGAGTTTCCATTAAGCACATTAAATAGATAGCATTTCAGTAAAATGTGAGTTGCTTGGGATCCCATGCTACAATCAAAAACATGGGAGTTTTCTTACTGCCCTGGTTGACATGCCCCTTCAGTGATCACTACCAAATGGCCACTTCATTCACAAGCAGCTCTGCATTTCTAAGTAATTCATTGCATGTGAAGTGCTTTCTGATAAGTAGATTTATCAATGTATTGGATGGACCGTGGGGAGTTAGCAGAGTGTGCAGGTCTAATTGGATGACTTTCGAAGAGGCAGCACTGATTCAGTGGGGTGAATGGACTCCTCTGCTGCTTCATTCTGTGGCTCTAAACTCTGTTCTTTAATTATTAGGCAGTACAATCACAGTGAAGTTTCCAGTGAGCGTTAACTGGAAGTGAATCATTATTCTGTAGTTGCACTGTTTATCAGAGCAAGACAGGTTCCAGTTCACATTTGTTCTTTGACACAATCTCAGTGCAATAAATCTAACTTCATTAGCTAAACTTAGGAGCACAACCACCCTCCAACCCTTCAATATTAGAGTCAAATGCTTTAGCATTACCTTCAGCCCTCTGGGAGAATTAATTTGTTAATGCTTTTTTGCTCGCAGTATGGAATTAATTGCTTGTGGCTGACCAGAACGTTTGGATCCCACCTACTTTACTGTGGTGTGCTAGACCCATAGTGGAGAAACCGTGCAAACATACAGTATGCATTAGGTGACCTTCATGTCAAACTGATATGAGTAGTATTTTATTTGGAATTGATCTAATCCTGCTGTTCCTGTAACATGCAATTCTGTTTTGAGGCGACAGTCAAATCTAGACAGAATTCGTCTGAGCTTCATTGTAAGATGCAAGACTTGTGTCTGGGTCATTAATGGGGTTGTCATCTCTGGGTAGAATTATTCCTGAAGGTTTAGCCACATGATCTCTCACCTTGAATCAACTAGCCCCATTGCCATTGCTACATCTCTGGGCGCATTGCCTTACCAAGGCTAATTGGAGAGGAAAAGAAGGGGAACCCAACTGGACTAATCATGAATCTTGGTCCAGCAGCTCTCTCCCCTCCTCCAGTCCCAGTATTTTTACATCCTATCAATTCAAATTTCCTTACGAAGTGAGAACCGTTTCCTCATGGTGTTCCCCAGTGTTTGCTGCTGTGATTAATTGTAAAGATTGCTCTTCAAATCCTGGACAGTGCAGACCAAATCTGGATGGTCAGCTGCCTCAGTCACCATGTTCCTATTGTGCATCTTTCCTGTAGTTGGAGCAGATGAGTGGATACAGATCCTGATTGGCTGAGAGCAGGGCAGCTAAGAGTCGGCAACATTGGGCCACTTCAGGTATAGACAGCAGATTTCCTTAGCGAATTAGATGAGTTCTTACAACAATCAATGATGGATTTTTTTTAAAAAATTCACTCCTGAGACATGGGCATCACTGGCTGGCCACCATTTAGTGCCCTTCCCTGGTTACCATTGAGAAGTTGGCGTTGGGCTGCCTTCTTGAACAATTGTGGTCTATGTGCTGTAGGTTGACCCATATGCCGTTCGGGAGGAGTTCCAAGTGACACCGAAGAATTGGTGACATATTTCCAAGTCAGGATGGTGAGCAGCTTGGAGGGGACTTGCAGGTAATGGTGTTCCCATGTATCTGCTGCCCTTGCTCTTCTGACTCGAGATGATTGTGGATTTAGAAGATGCTGTCTAAGGTTACATAGTCATGATTATCAAGACTAGTTTTTATTGCAGATTTTTAAATATTAATTAATTGAATTGCAGCTCCACCAGTTGCCGTTGTGGAATTTCATTGAAAGCATTACCCTGGGTCTCTGGATTACTAATTCAGTAAAATTACACTAGGACAATCCCTACGATATGAGGGTACCTTGCTAGGTAAGTATCACAGAACAGGCTTACGTTTCTGACACTAAGCTCAGGGTGGAGATATTTTTGGCGGGGCCCAGGCAGTGCTAATTTGCCCATTGGAGGTTTAAAGTTCCTGGGGAGATTCTGTGCATGTGTGCAGGTCAGGACTTCGGAAGGATCCCAAAGCACAATGATAACAAATATCTCAACATTCACCACCATCAGCATTGGGAGATCCGACCCATTAACTCTACTTAACTTGACAAATGTTTAGGTCTTTTCACACATGTGTATCTCCAAGTCTGATATTGGTGTAGCCACCGGAATACTGCCAATAGCTATAGGCCTCAAAGGGTGTGTAGCGTTGATTTACAGAATGATACCTGAACTTCAATGGTTACATTCCAAGGAAAGATCAGTCAAACTATGGCTGTATTCCCATAAATCTAAAGGGTTAAAGGATGATCTGTTTATAATTTTCAAATTATTAAGAGAAGTAGATAGGGGGAAATTATTTCCATTAGTTATGGAGTATGGAAGGTAGGGGACAAAGTCTAGAGATCAGAGCCAGTTCTTCCTGCAGTGAAATTAGCAACACTTTCTGCTGTTGGTAAAAGTTCTGAACTCTATTCTGTAAATAGCAATTAACTCTAGGTCCATTGTTCGAATTAAAACTGAGATGGACAGGAGTTTTGCTAACAGCAGTGATTAAGTGAAATGAGGGCAAGGTAGGCAAATGGAGTTTTTATTAGAGATCAGCCACCATCTTATAGAATGGTGGAAGAGATTTGATGGGCTAAATGGCCTCCTCATGTTCCTTTTCCTTTGCTCCTATGAAGTTTTACCAATCGATCTTGTGTAATGAGAATGATCCATAACTGAATGGCAGTGGGTTTTATGGTCAGCCTGGTAAAGCAGTAGCACCGGTCTTCACAGCTATCACCTCATAAGTTTTTCTCAGACAAAGTTGCAGTCAAAATCGAGTTGAAACATGAATACAAGTACCATATTCATGAGCTCTGGTTGGATACCTTCCAAAATGTCTGTTAAATTCATTTCCTTAATAAAAGTGGTGAATGTTCCAGATGGTTTTTGGGTCACCGAGTGATGTATTGGTTGATAGTGATTCATCAATTGCTTCTGAGGCTGCAATAAAAATTCCTCTGGGAGTCAACTAAGTTATCATCGCTCAATCAAGGGAACCTAAAAATGTTGGCATTTGGGGAATTGATTAGTTATCACTCTGAAACTGAAATGCTTAGTTTTCAGTAGTAGTTTGAGACTGTGTGTCAGGGATTGGTCTTCCAGAACAAGGAGTTGACCCTGACCGAGTGTTGCAGACTGGCACATTCCAAGGTGCTGGACTAGGTGCTGAGGGATGCACTAAAGCTTGGGGCAGCTGCCACCAAGGGGGATTGGAGAAAGACCATTGTTTGAAGTCTTCCTGCTGAAGGAAAATGGGGGTCCGTTCAGTTATCAGACACTCCTAGTGTGTCTAATATGTATGTAAATATTAGTAGTTTATGTGTCAGGGAGGTCTTTGGTTTTGTGTATAGGCAGACTCCATTTTGTGTGTTTATTCGATATGCAACTGTGCAGAACTGAACTGCATTTGTGTCAATGTATATATACAAACAATTTTTTTTATGAATAAAGTATATTTTTGAAATTTAAAAAAAGTTGGTGTAACTTATTATAAAGTGTCTTCCATTTTAACAAGTATCACCCCCTGTTCCTTCCTCTCACCAACTACAATTATGAGGCTCTGCTTCTAATTCCTGGGATAATTCTGAGTTCCTAGTACTCTCATCTCTGAGACAGAAACTTTTGGATCCAGGCCATACACCAAGCACTTGAGCTCATAAACCAGGCTGCCTCTCCAGTGCAGTACTAAGGATGTGCTTACTAGTGTAAGAAGCACATCTATCCATCAAATGAGACATTAAAACAAGAAGTGTCTACCTTCTCTGGTGGACATTAAAGATACTCATAACAGTATGCAAAGAGGAGCACAGTGTCCTTCCAGACACTTGGCTAGTGTTTCCACCCTCAAATGAACACTGCCAAAATAATTTGTGAGAAATTTCCAGGACAAAATGGCTGCTGCAAGTCTGTATAAAAAGTGTTCCTCTTCTATTTCTTTGGAATAACCAATTGCCAATGAGCCGCAGAGCACACCTGGCCTCATCAGCTGTTAGCGCCAGGAATGCTTTTCTGGATAATTAATGAGGTTTCAATGCAGCATTCAGCTACTCGAGGCATCATTGCTGAGACCCGTCCTCCCAGATTAAGTGTTAGTGTTTTGAATTGGATAGATTGTATACTCTGAATCAGGGAGAGGTCAGAATGAAGAGGTGGCCTATCCCTGGGTAATTCAGAAATGCAAATGATATGCTGATCACTGGACCCTTTGAATAGCTGCTGCAGATGCCAAGGATTTTGGCAGACACTTGCATTCTGTCAACAAAAGCTGATTGTTTTTGCGTCCGAAAAGTGCAGAAAAATCTTTGGGATTTAAGTCAGTCACCAATACTCACTCCCCACACCCAAACCTTTTTAAAACCCAACTCTTTTTTTTCTGCTTGAAGAACTAACTGTATCAAAGTGATCTGGAGTAATACTCCTTACAAATGTTTGCCCCTTTCCCATTTGATTGCTCTCACTATGATAGCTCCAGTGAGACGGGTTCCTCACAAGACAGAAGAAAGCTTTTTTTCTGAACCGTCAATGTCCTTTCTCCTAATGTGAGTGTTGAGCCTGTGGCGGGGAGACTGGGATGGCAATAATACATTCATATGAGCCCTAGCACAATGTGCCAGCTGTCTACCCATTAAGTCTACACACTCCTGAAGCCTATTGCTGCCCACTTCTCTACTTAAAATATTTTCAAGTTTCCTGTCATTGGCGCATTTTGCAATTGTACCCAATTTTCAGCCAATTTCTGCGCATGTACAGCCAAGAGTGATCAATAGATAGCAGGCAGGTATTGGAACTCTCCTGAAATCTCCTGACCTAACCACAGCGACACTCCCAACTATACCGGATATACAGCACACAAC
>NC_063362.1:8688964-8698216 GCF_021869965.1 Rhincodon typus
CTTCAGAAACGTCAGCCTTCCTGCTCCTCTGATGCTGCTTGGCCTGCTGTGTTCATCCAGCTCTACACCTTGTTATCTCAGATTCTCCAGCATCTACAGTTCCTACTATCTCTCACTCCAAGTGGTGCATGCTGGTGTTTCTGCTCTGTTTCAGCCTATTCCTATATTTTCACATCTAAATCTACCATCTTAACCATCAATTTATTCCTCAAAGGTTTGCCTAGTTTCCCCTTAATTGAATCTATACCACTAGCTTCAATCCCTCTAGGGGTAGTGAGTTCCACATTCTCACTCCCATTTGGATAGCTGTGTTTTTCTGAATTCCCTATTAGATTTCTAGATGCCCATCTCATATTGATGGCCTCCAATTCTGCTCTTCCCTGTAACAGGAAACATTCTTTCTGCATCTATTCAACCAAAACCTTTAAGATTCCTACATGTCACTACTCAGACTTGTTTTTGAAGAGAAAAGGGATCCATTCTGCTCTTCCTTCCCTACTTTTTATATGGCGGTTGGTTAGTTTAGTTGGTTGGTTGGCTGGTTGATGGTGATGGTTGATGATAGTCATACAGAACATGTATGTGTTCAATTCCTGCGTTGGCTGAGGTTGCCATGAAGGAATATTTTTCTCAACCTCTCCCCTCGTCTAGGGAACGGTGCCCTCATCTTAAACCATCCACCAGGCTTCTTGCCCCTAATTAGGGAATACGGCTATGGTGCCTTTACCCATTCACACAGATTTGATCCTTGTGAGTCCTTCCAGTGCCTTAACGTCTTTTTTTTTATAATACGGTGACCAGAACTTCACACAGTTCTCCAAGTGTGGTCTCCTGAGGTTCAAAACGAGTTTAGCATACCCTCCCTAATGCTGAAATGAAATAATTATTTAATATTTCTGCCATCACTTTGGTAATATCTGTGGTGTTGTCCTGCCTATCCCATAAATGTCCTGTTTTTATCACAGCCTCTCATTTTTAGTGGATGTTCCTGTAAAATATTTACTATTTGTTTTATGTTCCCCATACTTGGTTATTTAGCAAGCGTAATCCCCTCCAGTGCCAAGCAACAGCCTCCCCATTTCTGGACTTTTGGGAGATCAATTCTGGAGAGGGAACATTCCTCAAGAATGTATGGCCTTACTTGTGTCTCCAGAGTGTGAGGGGTTCATGCTGTGGTACATAGACAGTGGGGTTGTACAGGGGCCTGGGATTGTCTTGAACTTACTTTGCAAGGACGTCTCTCACTGCACGATTTCAAAGTTTTCCACTCGGCAGATGGGGTTTGTCAAGAAGGAACTTGTTTATGTCTTCCTGTGTTTTTCATTCCTTGTTTCAAAGGATGTCTGATTTTAGATGTTGTTTAAGAAGGTAGCTGCACATGGGAAGATGGGTCTATACAGAGAATGAAGGCCGCAGTAAGTGGATTGAACACATCATCATTGCTATGGCGAGAATGGTATAGCACACTTGATGGGCTGAATAGCCTATTTCTGCTTCAATGTCCTACAATCTTCTAGACTTATTGACATTATATGCTTCTTCATACTTTATGTCAACTTGCTTTCCTAACTGTTTTTTTTTAAATTTTTCTCCTAATCTTTTTATTTTCTCCTTTTGTGCAGTCATCTGCAGTTTATGTACATAATGTATGAATTTTTCCTGAAATGTGCCCTTGCGCTTCCATTCAAACATGGAGTGGTACAAGTCTTTAGTTGCTCTTTCGTTACAGCAGGATGCATTTTCCTGCAATCTGTTAAACTCTGCTTTAAAGGTTTCCCATTGTTTGTATAGGGAGTGAAGTGAAGATTCCCAAGACAAGTTCCCAGGATGGTCAGACTGACCTATGAAGAAAGATTAGTCAAACTGAGTCTGTATTCTTTAGAGCTTCAAAAAATGAGGGGTGAACTGACAAAATACTTTAAGGGATAGACAGAGTAGATGCAGCTAAGATGATTTCCCTGGTTGGATTGTATAAACCAGGGTGCACAAGTTAAAAATAAGGGGAATGCCATGGAGATTATAGTTGAGGAGAAATGATTTTACTCAGAGGGCGGTGAACCTTTGGAATTCTCTGCCACAGAGGGCTGCGGAAGTTTAGTCTTTGAGAATGTTGAAGGTAGAGAGTGATAGATTTCTTGATTACCTGTGGAGTACAGGATTACGATGTTGGGGGTGACAAAAAGACATTGAAATGCTCGATCAGTTAAGATCGTATTGAATGAGGGTGGGTTTAATGGGCTGAATGGCCTAATTCTGTTCCTAGATTTACATTGTTGCTTGTTAATGTAGTTGCCCATCTTATTTTCTCCTATTCCTATATTCAGTCCCTCAAAATTAGATATTCCCAAATTTATGAACTTGGGTTTTGTTGTACCAGTATCAATTTAATTGGAGTCAAACCTGGACTTATTCCAGTCACAACAGCTCAGTTACTTTTGGGAAAATCCTTCCACATGCCATAGGAGATCAGTGCTAAGATCCTGATGAGAAAGAGTGTTCACATTTTCATTTTCTTTAGAGCACTGAGCCCAGTGTTATGGCATTGTTCAGGATGAATGTTGTCCAACTTTGCACCTCTTTCCAGACCTTCTTTGCCAAGGTACATTCCAGGTGGGAATGCCCGCCAGTCTCTTCGTGTACAATGGCACTCAGATGTTGGATGTGAATGAGGAATCTGACAAGACAGCCTTCCCTACCACTAGGGAGCTGCACCTTGCTGCTTGTTTGAATGTTCTGGCAGTGAGGCCTTCCACCAAATGATTTTTACAATCTGTTCTAGGAACCATCCATTATGTTCCATCTCCTTTCCCGCAGTTCCTCAAATATGTTACGTGCTGGCCATTGTGTGATGGACTTGTAGTCAAAGGTGTGTCAATGCACAAACCTTTCCAAGACGGACAATGTCCAACTGACGGGGACTTTCTCCAGGAAAGTGGACAAATTCATCCATCTCAACACCAGGGGCAATATGTGACAGCAGTGTGACTCAGGATGTTTGAGTACAGGGGTTGTACACAGAAGCAGTCATTGGGATATTTCTCAGGTATTCCCCTGATCCAACTCCCAGTTTAGAGAATTGTACATAATGTCCCTTTGGACTGTGTCCATTCCGATCGAAAGCAGGGGAGGCAATGGTCTTGTGATATTGACACTAGATTGTTAATCCAGAGACCCATATAATGTTCTGGGGACCGGGATTTGAATCTCACCAAGGCAGATGGTGGAAATTGAATTCAATTAAAATCTAGAATTAAGGTCTAATGAAACTGAAGCAAGGTGACTGGACCTGAAACGTTAACTCTGCTTTTTCTCTGCAGGTGCTACCAGACTTGCTGAGTTTCTCCAGCAATTTCTGCTTTCATTCTGGTCGACTCGTGCCCTTTAAGGAAAACTGCCACCCTTATCTGATCTGATCTACATGTGACTCCAGACCCACAGCAATGTGGCTGACTCTTAACTGCCCTCCAGGTAATTAGGGATGGGCACTAAATGCTGGCCTAACCAATGACATCTCAAATCCTGTGAATGAATAAATAAAAACAAAGCTGTCTCGAGGGCCCATTACGACTGGGTTATGGGTTAAAGGTGTACTACAACACAGAGAACACCTCGGATGTCATAAGTGCAACACCTTAGAATTAAAAAAAAAAATTGCTGGAAAAGCTCAGCAGGTCTGGCAGCATCTGTGGAGAGAAGTCAAAATTAATGTTTTGGGTCCAGTGACCCTTCCTCAGAACTCTTTTTTTTTGCTTTTCCAGCAATTTCTCTAGTTTCTGTTTTACAGCATCCACAGTTCTTTCAGTTTTCACCTGAGAATGGAAGCTGGTAATGGTGCAAGCGAAACACACAACTGCATAATGGAGTTTAGAACACAGAATATAGAACAGTACAGCACAGCACAGGCCCTTCGGCCCACTATGTTGTGCCGAACTTTTAATCTAATCCTAACGTCTATCTAACCTCCACCCCTACATTATACTATCATCCATATACCTATCAAATAGCCGCTTAAATGCCCCTAATGAGGCCGACTCCACTACCCGCTCCAGCAATGCATTCCACGCCTCCACCACTCTGAGTAAAGAACCTACCTCTGACGTCTCCCTTATATCTACCTCCACTCACTTTAAAACTATGCCCCCTCATAATAGCTACCTCCACCCTAGGAAAAAGTCTCTGGCTGTCCACTCTATCTATACATCTGATCATTTTGTACACTGAAAAATGAAGACAACCTGGTGATGGTGGTGTTGGTCTTTATTATGAACCATGTCAGGTTACAGTACAGAAAGAGGCCATTCAGCCAATAGTGTCTGCACTCATTCTAATCCCTCTCTCCAGCTCCTGATCCAGAGCCTCGCAGGTAACTTCTGGCGTACATTTGGATTCCTTTGAAATGAGTTGGGCCACTGAGACCGGGCGAAACCTACCTTTGGTATTAACTTGGCAGCCAACGGAGAGCTCACAAGGTCATCTTTCAGGTGTGTGTGCTGGGGAGGGGATGGAGCAGACACACTGCCTTTGACCAAATTCACAACTTGTCCTGGGCACCATGACTCACTGGTGCCCCTCTCTGATTGATGGTCTGAGGCATAGCCTTGCACCACAAACTACAACTTGATTTAGAACGAAAGGAACATCAGACAATGCCGGCTTCGACAACAGAGAGGGGAGAGAGAAAGAGACAGAGAGGCCGGGTTAATCTCGGATTTGACGTTTTGGATTCCAGCAGGAATTCTCCGGTTCAGCCAGGAACAGCAGTAGTCTGATCACGTCTGCGTGCGGTTATTGATTAACGCCGGAGTTTTTAGCTGCATTTCCGGGGGGTGGTGTTTTAAAGCTGGCGTGCATTGCAATCAGGAGAGTGAATGAAGTGAGTGAGAGAGAAAGGGTTCCTGATCCGTATTGTGATTATGCAAATCTGAGAGAAGCGAGGCTGGAGCTTTGTGTGAGCGCCAGCTAGCCTTTACTGTTCTCTCTCTCTCTCTCTAGCTGCATCTCTCTGTTCCTGGGTGTTTGCAACCAGGCTGTTCCCTCCCTATTCCTCCTCCTCCTCCTCCTTCCCATGTCTTAAAAGCAGTGGGGGTGGGGGGATAACCAGCCAAGGTGTCGGGGAGGGGCTGTAGACCTAGCTCCGGACTTCTGAACGCTCTCTTAAAACAGAAGAACCTAGAAATAGTCTCCCCAGTTCTGTGTGTGTTGGTGACTATGGGACGACAAAGCGCCGGGAGAGTGGCTTTCTCTCTCCAAATATTGCTGCTGTCCCTCGCTGTAGATGTTTGCTGGAGTTTGTGCCCGGAGAAGGAGTTGGAGACTAGGGAAGAAGAAGCGAATGTTGTCTTAACGGGGACGGTGGAGGAGATTATGAACGTGGATCCCGTTTACAACACCTACTCTTGTAAGGTAAGGGGAGAGAGTCAGCGAGAAACTGTATCGGCTGAAACTTACACTCTCTCGGGTTAAAGGGAACGGTGTACACGCCACTTGTTGCATTTACATTCGATCTTACCTGCGTGGTAATTAACTCCTTTTACCTCCTTTCGAAAGCTTTATTTCGAAGTCCAGGTTGCGAGACTCTCAGTCTGATCTCTCGGGTTTGGGTTAAAGTGCAATTCTCACGCTACTTAATCTGATCTTTTCTCTTTAAAGCAGAGTTAAACGTGACACATTCATTCCTAGCACAGAGCAAGAGTCCCTTCCATTTCCATTGTGGGTCCTGAGGGTGGTGGGCTGACAGCGTCTATAAGACTGGTTTTATTATTTCAAAGGCGCGGATTGAATTGTTAAACAGGAGAAGAGTTGGGACTGCGGTACGGTTTCAATGTCTTTGTTCATTCCTTTTTTTTTGAAGCTTTAGTGAGCTTTAAGGGGAAGTTTCGCTCTCCCTGGCTATGCTGACTCTCACCTCCAGCGAGGCTACAGTGACTAAACTCGTAAAAAGGTGGGATTGGTGCCTGCTCGAATTAATATGGCTGCAGGCTACTTAAACACTACAAAGAGTAATCTTTTAAATTCTGTAGCTGCAGGAACAACATTCCCAGCAACTTTCTGCACTGGAATTCTGACCTGTACCAATAACCGGTGTGTTAAGTTTGCTTATATTTCAGATTCCACTGGACTCCCACATTGCAGCCCATTGGTTCTGCACTGAACACGACTTTTTTTAAAGATCAATATTTTGGTAAATTATAGATTTATATGAACCATCCTGAACTTGCAGTTGAATCTGTTGAAAAGATCTAGAGCTGGAAGGTTAATTTGACACTTTGTTCAATTAAATTTTACAAAGAAAAACTTTTAAACTGCTTCAGAGATAGCAGGAACTGCAGATGCTGGAGAATCTGAGATAACAAGGTGTAGAGCTGGATGAACACAGCAGGTCAAGTAGCATCAGAGGAGCAGGAAGGCTGACGTTTCCGGCCTAGAAGAAGGTTACAGAAGAATTTCTGAAGAAGGCTCTAGGCCCGAAACGTCAGCCTTCCTGCTCCTCTGATGCTGCTTGGCCTGCTGTGTTCATCCAGCTCTACACCTTGTTATCTCTGTTCTAAACTGCAACTGGTTCTTCCATCACCGACAATTTTTAGCAGCTTGGTTTTAGCAGTCTTTTGAGTGAATAGTTGAGGGGAGCTGTGGTGGGGGTTTGGGGTGTGGATAGCAACTGGTCTATAAAAGGGAACTAGTTCTCCCAATGTGAGAGGGAAAAGAGTCATGTGCTCATCTCTCCTGAAGGTGGTGACATGGACTGAACTCTCTGGTCTCATCCAGTGAGCCATATTTAAATGCATGAGGCTTGACAGTGAGATTTTGTCAATTAACTTCACCATTCAGGAAAGTCTCAGCCTGTTCTCAACTGATGCCATGCATGGCCTCACTTCAAGGCAGCCACTTGATCTGGTGTGATTTGATTTTCATCTCAGGGCTCGGGGAAGGGGAAATTGCACTGTCCAAACAAATTTCTTTTGTTAAATTATCTGCACTGCTGCCTGGGCTGAGATGAGCTAACTCTGTGCAGACCATGGATTGAAACTGGACTGTGCATGACTCAGCATTGAACTGAATGAATTATTGCAGTGCAACATGTCAGTTTTTAGGCTTTACTCTGTGGAGGAATTCTCTGGACATCTTTGGAATGTTGCAAAAATGTGGTGTTAATCCAATTTACCCCATCTCGCAAGTTTTGTGTCAGGGTGTGTCTCCACAGCCATTGGTTTCACTGTAGGATCTCTTGTCCATGGGCGTCTGCTGTTCACTGCACATTTCCAGCTGTGCCAGTGATGTTCCTTCAACCTCTCTTGGCACCTGATCTTGGAAGTGGGAAAGCCGCTGAGGCTAACTGGAGTGTCCTTACTGCCATTCACTGAGATTCACTAATTCTATCTCCCAGCATGAACTGAAGTTAGGCTACTCTACATTGTCATTGCCAATTGAAGCTTGAGATGATTGCTCATGTATTGACTGCTCATGTAGACCAAGTCTCATTCGCCCAACACCATGGTGTTCATAAACGGCAGCAGCTCACCAAGTGGAATCTCACTTTAATAATTCTGATTCTTGTTTTCAGATCCTTACAAAGCCTTGCACCTCCTTTATCTCTCTAATTTTCTCCAGCTCTTCGACTTCAAGATACCGCAACTCTGCTAATGCCTCTCGTGCATCTTCAATTTTAATCACTCCTACACTGGCTTCAACTATGAGGTCCTGGCCTCTGGAATTCCCTTCATAAACCTCTCCAGCTCTGCACCTCTCTCTCCTCCTTTAAGAGACCCCTTAAAGATTATTTCTTTGAAGCTTTGGTCATCATCCATAATATCTCAGATGACCTGGTTTCACGTTTCATTTAATTACATTCCTGTGAAGTTCCATGGAATGTTTTATTGCTTTAAAAGTGCTACATAATCAAAAGTTGTCATCTGCACATTGATGTTAACATCATAACCTTCTGTACTGTTAAGAAGTTTTTAATTTATTCTTGGGATTATGAGTATCACAGGCAAGCCTTTAATGCCCAGAGTCATGTGCAGGCCAGGCCAGGGCAGGTATGGACAATAGATTTCCCTCCACAAAGGACATGAGTGAATTAAATGGATTTTCAATGGCAATCAGTAATGGTTAGGCCGGCTTTTATTTCAGATATGTTTTTTTTTTAAAAATCAAATCCAAATTTCCACATAAACCATGATGGGATTTGAAGCCCACTCAGAGATAGTAAAAACTGCCAGTGCTGGAGTCAGAGATAATAGTGTGGAGCTGGAGGAACACAGCAGGCCAGACAGCATCAGAGGAGCAGGAAAGCTGATGTCTTAAGTCAGCACCCTTTGTCTGAAGAAGGGTCCCGACGCGAAACATCAGCTTTCCTGCTCCTCTGATGCTGTCTGGCCTGCTGTGTTCCTCCAGCTCCACACTGTTGTATATGGGATTTGAAGCCATGTTTCCACAGCATTGGTCTGGGGTTCGGGATTGCTGGTCCAATGACATCACCGTTACCACTGTGACTCTCCTCTCAGTGATTACACTGCATTGCCTGTACAGGTAACAGGATAATCCTGTTATAGACTATAATATGGTTATAATATCCATGGGAATTATTGTTAGTACCTGTTTCCATGTTCTCACCATTACATGGAAATAGCCAATTAACCAACAGTCATTCTGTTTAGAGTCACTGTAATTATGTGTGGGTGGTTTGCTGTTTGTAAAAACTGAACAGCATCCAAGTCGGTCCCAAATAATGGTCACAAAAGCTACCACTTTGACTAATTTTACAAGGTAATCCTGAATAATGTAAAAAGTAGTGGGAGAGCACAAGCATCAGCTTTTAATAGCTGGCCCCAGAGGGTTGCTGCCTGAGGAGAGGTTAGGTAGAGTGGACCTATATTTTGAAGTCTATGAGAAATAACATTGATCTCATTGAAGCTTATGGTGATTCTGAAAACATTTGACAGGTTGGAAGCTGAAAGATTGTTTCTCCTGGCTGTGAGCCTGGAACTCATAAGCATAGCTTCAGGGTAAAGGATTGATCATTTCAGATCGAGCTAAGGGAGAAAGTCTTGACTCAAAAGGACGTGAATCTTTAGAGCAGAGATAGTAAGAACTGCCGATGCTGGAGTCAGAGATAACACAGTGTGAAGCTAGAGGAACACAGCAGGCCAGGCAGCATCAGAGGAGCAGGAAAGTTGACGTTTCAGGTCGGGACCCTTCTTCAGAAATGATTTCTGAAGATTTCCGAAGAAGGGTCCTGACCCGAAACGTCAA
>NC_063362.1:8698316-8709171 GCF_021869965.1 Rhincodon typus
CTACTCCTGCCTCTATCTCGTTCTTGTGCTCTTTACCCAATTTGATTTTGCTTCCAAAAACCAGTCCACAAGACCCTGAGTCCTTCTGCAAATCCTGCTTGCCTCCAGTACTTTGCACAGCCAACCACTCTCTGTTACCCCAGACCAGGGTTTCCCAAAGTGTGTGTTGGGACTTCAGGTTGTGGGCTGAAATTTCAGGTTTGCGAGTTTCAAGGCAGCAATGGCTGACCACCTCCCCCTCCCTCACCCCTAGCTCTCACTGACTTTCTTCTTCTCCTCACGCCCCCACTGCTCCCTGAGAGTTGTAGCAAATTTTAATCTTCAAAATGAGGTCATGGCGGGAAATAGTTTGGGAAGCGAGGTCCTAGACAGTGAATCGTACTGTTGGACTGGACTGGGCAGGGAATGACATTAGTTGATCATGATTCTGACCACATCACCCACTAGTGTCCCTGGACAGCAACTGGGATGATGTAATAGAGTTAAAATATTATCAATATATTGAGACTTCTCAAATCGCTACCCAGCAAGTGCATCATGTTTGATCACTCGGGAACCATATATTGATATGATAGTACACAGACTGTGTGATCCAGTGAGCAAAATAACTCTTGGATTAAAAACAAAGCAAGATGGATGATGGAGTGGAAAATTTCAGCCTGTGTTCTTATTGCTCAGCGCTGTTGAGTGAGTCCTGCATGAAACATGAAAGTGGGCACATTGAATAAAGGCAGAGTTAAACTCAGCTGTTGTTACCTTCCTATTTGTCCTTTTCCCTGATCCTATTCTGTGAGGAGCACATTTTATATTACCCCAGCCAAAACCGATATGTGAACCTGATGATGGCTATTCAGATGTAGGTGAGAAGTCAAATCTGAGCCTGACTCCATCCTCACTACTCTCTAGCAGGTTGGGATTTGAGTCTTAACCATTGCAGTGTTTCAGTTTAACCAACTTAAAATTTTGAGGAACCCCTTCCCAAACCAGTGCTGCCCAGGCTAAGAAACTAAATTGATACCTTTCTTAGTTTTATTTTTTCATGGGACTTGAGTGTTCCCAGCAAGACCACAATTTATTGCCAATCCCTAATTACCCTTGTACAGAGTAGCTTGCTTGGCAGTTTCAGAAGGCAGTTAAGAGTTTCTGAGTATGGAGTTGCATTAAGACAGACTGGGTAAAGATGCAGATTTTCTTCCCTAAAGGACTTCCGTGAGCATGATGGTGTTTTGTTTTTAAAAAGAGTAATTGTCAAGGTCCCCACCACTAGGCTTCGCTTTATTTTCCAGGTTTATTTATTGGATCTAGATTTCACCATCTTTTCTGTTGGAATTTTGATGTTGAGTCATAGAGATGTACAGCATGGAGACAGACCCTTTGGTCCAACTTGTCCATTCCAACCAGATATCCTAAATTAATCTAGTCCCATTTGCCAGCATTTGGCCCACATGCCTCTACACCCTTCCTATAGAGATACCCATCCGGATGGCTTTTAAATGTTGTAATTGTACCAACCTCCACCACCTCCTCTGACAGCTCATTCCATACATGCACCACCCTCAGCATGAAAATGTTGACCCTTAAGTCCCGTTTAAATCTTTCCCCTCCCACCTTGAACCTGTAGTTTTGGACTGCCCCCCCAACCTGGGAAAAAGACCTTGGCTATTCACTATTGATTTATTATCATCATATTTGATACAGTGCTCCCGGATTATGATCCTGGGCCACTTGACTAGCCACTACACCTCCATCTCCCTTGCTGATCTTGAGTTCCACTGTCTCATGTCATGTAACGTATTGTGTAACTGCGATTACTATTCTGAACACGGAACAGATGAAACCAGAGACAAATTTCCAACATTGGGTAGACGATATCCTGTCAGGTACATAAGTCGATTGTTGGTAAAACTTCCCCCCCAAGGCACCGGCTGGAGATTCACCCAAGAAAAATATGTAATATACACGAGTGGTTTTGAAACAAATACAGCGTCCGTTTGAACAACAGGGAGTTAGGGTGCACTTTGTGGTTCCAGTTCCAATTTAGAAACCGAAACAGATTGCTCCCACTCCCACACTGTTTCTCCCCCCCTACTATTGTTCTGCTCAGGCCCCTTGGAGATCAATGTGGAAAGCAAGCAAATAGCTAATGAAATGACAACATGTGAGACCACTGAAATATATCTCACTGATTCTGTCAGAAATTTAAAGGTTTGATGTTTTCACCTCTTGAAAATACTTACAGCAGTTGGGGGAGGGGTGGGAACAGTGTGACAGCTGTTATGGCCTTTTGCTTTCAGAGTTGATTGGCACTATTTTAATGCAGGAAGCCTCACCTCAGATCAGTTCCAGATTGATATGAAAAGTAAATTTCAAACCTGTGATTAGCATTAAGCTGGAGTGATAAATTCCCTCGCTCTACTTGTAAGCCAATGCTTTTTCAGAAGTTGACTTAGATTTTACCTGAAGGAATGGGATAAGTTCCTCCAGGGCTCTTTTATTTTGCTTTATGTGAGCTAAGCAGAAAAACTTCAACCTCATCTGTGACAGACTGACCTTGTTCTGAACAAATACTTGACAATAAAGTGCAAAGAACTGAGGTAGCAGAAGGAAGAGCTTGTCTTTTATAATGGCTTTCAATCAGTCTACACTTGTTCAAAGTGCTCCACGCACAATTGTGTTTTTGATGTGGAATCACTGCTGTTGCGTGGGAACATAGCAAGGTCCCTTAGGAAACGGATAAACTGACTATCGTTAACCAAAGATGTTAAGGGTAGTGTCAAATTTTTTTTAAAAATACAATGTAGCAAAGATAGAGCTAAGCCAGAGGATTGGGAGCATTTTAAAAATCAACAAAAGCTGACCAAAAAAGAGGAAAGATAGCCCCAGCCTATTCAGCCTCTCTCAATAGCTCAAGCCCTCCAATCCTGGCAACATCCTTTTAAAGCGTTTCTGAACCCTTTCAAGTTTCACAGTATCTTTCCCATAGCAGGGAGACCAGAATTGAATGAAGTATTCCAAAAGTGGCCTAACCAATGACCTGTACAACTGCAACATGGCCTCCCAACTCATTCTCGATGCACTGACCAATAAAGGCAAGCCTATCAAATGCCTTCTTCACTATCCTGTCTACCTGTGACTCTTCTTTAGAAGAGCTATGAACTTGCACTGCAAGGTCACTTGGTTTGGCAACAATCTCCAGGACCTTAGCATTAAGTGTATACTTCCTGCCCTGATTTGCCTTTCCAAAATACAGCACCTCTCATTTATTGAAATTAAGCTCCATCTGCCACACCTTGGCCCATTTGCCCATCTGATCAAGGTCCTGTTGTACCCTGAGGTAACCTCCTTCGTTGTCTACTACAACTTCAGTTTTGTTGTCATCTGCAAACTTACCAACCAGACCTCCTATGTTCACATCCAAATCATTTATATAAATGACAAAAAGCAGTGGACCGAGCACCAATCCTTGCAGCACACTGCTGGTCACAGGCCTCCACTCTGAAAAGCATCCCTTCACAGTTTCTCCTACCTTCAAGCCCACTTTGTATCCAACGTCAGCATGAAAGGGAAAGTATGCATGACAAATTTGTTGGGTATTTCTTTTGAGGAGGTGACATGCAGGTTGGGTAAAGGGGAATGAGTGGATGTAAAATATTTGGATGTCCTCAAGGCCTTCATAAAAGTACCACACATTAGAATACTTAATATGACAAGAGTCCATGTTGTTCATGGAGTAACATAGATAGAGGATTGGCTGATAAAGACAGAATTGGGATAAGGGAGGTATTTTCAGGATGGTAGGTGGAATACCACAGGCATCAGTGCTGGGACCACAATTATTTACAGTACATATGAATGACTCGGGAGGGAAGTGAATGTACTATTGCCCAGTTTGTAGTTGACACAATAATAGGTTGGGAAGGCAAGTGGTGAGGATGATTTTTATTTTAAAATGCCTACAGATGGCTATAGACTGGTTAAACGAGTGTGCAAACAAGCTGGCAGAATCTGATGTTGAAAAATGTGAGGTTATGTACTTTGGCAGGAAGAATAGAGGAGCTGAATAATATTTAAATCAAGAAAGTACAGCACAGAGGGATTTGGGGGTTCTCGTGCATGCATTATAAAAAACTAGCATGAGTTCAGCAGATAATAGGCAAGACAGATGAAATTGAAACAGAAATTGCTGGAGAAACTCAGCAGGTCTGGCAGCATCTGTGGAGAGAGATGAGGGTGACTGGATCTGAAACGTTAATTCAAATGCTGCCAGACCTGCTGAGTTTCTCCAGCAATTTCTGTTTTTGTTTCAGATTTCTAGCATCCACATTCTTTGCTTTACTTTAGTGTAAGACGGATGAAATTATTTGCCTTGGCCTCGCTAAAACTATGTAGGGTACTAGTCAGACAATACTTAGAATACTGTAAACAGATTTAGTTCCATTTATCAAAAGAAAGATAACTGGTATTGGATACAATATAGAGAAGGTTCACTCGCTGATGCCAAAATGAAAGGATTGCCTTATGTGGAAAGGTTGAGCCAATACTCACTGGAATTTAAATAAACAAGAGGCAACCTCATTGAAACATACAAGATTCTTAAGGGACCAGGCAGGTTGGTTGCAGAAATGTTGTTTCCCCTTGTGGGAGAGTCTAGGACCAGTGGGTGTAATCTCAGAATAAAGGTTGCCCATTCAAGACAGAGCTATGGATGAATTTCTTCTCTGAGTCGTGAATCTGTGGAATTCTTTGCTGAAGAGAGCTGTACAGTATATTCAAGGCTGAGATAGACAGACAGATTTTTAACCAGTAAGGAAATCAAAGGTTGCATTACAGAGCAGGATAGTAGAGATGAGGATTATTAGATCAGACATGATCTCACTGAATGACCGCGCAGACTCAATGGGCCAAATGGCCTACTTCTCCTCCTGTGCCTTTTGGTTGTCTTATGATTGTGGATTTTCTGTATTTCACAGCTTGCCCAAGAGAACTTGATGCTTTCTTCATTAGGTGTCCCAATAAAACATTTGTGGTGGGAATTATTGGACAGTAATCAAGAACTTATAAAGACTTTATAAGACACTAATAAAGACTTTAATTCTTCCTTTCTAGCCTTCGGCAACTGAGCCCAATTGCAGCAATCTAACATAGCTCTGGTAGCTCTTCTGCAGCTACACTGGCACTATCCCCCACCTCTTCCTCCGCTACATCGATGACTGTATTGGCACTGCCTTGTGCTCCCACAAGGAGTTTGAACAGTTCATCAACTTTACCAACAGCTTTCAGCCCAACCTCCAGTTCACCTGGACCATCTCTGATACATCTCCCTCTCCTTCCTGGACTCCTCTGTCTCCATCTCTGGTAATCGCCTCGAAACCGACATCTATTTCAAGCCCACCGATTCCACAGCTACCTCGACTACACCTCCTCTCACACCTGCAAGAATGCGATCCCCTGCTCCACATCTGCTCCCAAGATGAGGCGTTCCATTCCCGAACATCCCAGATGTCCTGTTATTTCAAGGACCGCAACTCCGCCCCCCCCCCCCCCCCCCCCCCCTCCACCTTAGTGGTCGAAAATGCTCTTGACCGCATCTCTTGCATTTCCCGTGCCTCTGCCTTCACATCCCCTCCCCGCAACAAAAGCAAAGACAGAATCCCCCTTGTCCTCATGTATCACCCCACTAACCTCCATATTCAACGTATCATTTTCCGCCACCTGCAATCTGACCCCACAACCAAGAATATATTTCCCTCCCCACCCCTATCTGCCTTCCATAGGACCGCTCTCCCCGTGACCCCCTCATCCGCTCCACACTCCCCACTAGCCCCACCAACCCCAGCACCTTTTCCTGCAACCGCAGGATGTGCTACACCTTGCCCCTACACCTGCCTCCCCCCCTCACCCCCATTCAAGGAACCAAGAAAACCTTCCACATCAGACAGATGTTCATCTGCACATCTGTCAATGTGGTCTACTGCATCCGCTGCTCCCAATGTGGCCTCCTCTACATGGGGGAGACAAAACGGAGGCTCGGAGACTGCTTTGTAAAGCACCTGCCCTCGGGTCGCGACAAACGACAACACCTTCTGGTCGTGAACCATTTCAACAGCCCCTCCCACTCCCTGGGGGACATATCCATCCTGGGCCTCCTCCAGTGTCACAACAACGCCACCTGCAAACTGGAGGAACAGCACCTCATATTCCACCTCGGGACCCTACAGCCCAATGGTCTCAATGTAGACTTTGCTAGTTTCAAAATCTCCCTGTCCCTGGCCTCATCCCATGACCAATCCTGCCTCTCATCCCTGTCTCCTTGACCTGATACAAACTGTCCATCTTCTCTCCCACTCATCTGCTCCTCCCACCTCACTGACCAATCCCCACCACTGCCTACCTGCACTCAACTATCACCATCCCACCTACCTTCCCCAACCCCACCCCTCCTCTCTATATTTGTTTTAGAGCTCCCTTCCCCCTCATCCATTTCTGAAGAAAGTTCCCAACGCGAAACGTCAGCTTTCCTGCTCCTCTCATGCTGCCTAGCCTGCTGTATTCCTCCAGCTCCACACTGTGTTTTCACAGCTCTGGTAGAGGTGTGTTACAGATTGAAGTTAAGGCTCAGTGCTTTGGAGCTCAGAATCACTGTGGACAACATATTTGATCACTGGGTCATCAGTGCAGGTGGCCTGGATGGTTGAGAAAAGCTGTATTGCTTGGTCATGTTAAGCTGGGAACAGCCATATGAAGATTCAGTTCCACTCATGCACTTGGTTAGAGGGTTATAAGGAGATCCTTCCTGCAACTTGCCTGCTCTCTGGAGGTGGTGAACAGGGCAAATACTTGGGTGAGGTAGTCCTGTGCAGATACTCTCTCCCTTTTTCCGATCTCAACGTTTGAGTGCTGGGCAAATCGAGATCCACAGCACCATTGCTTTGGCATGGTAGGACTTACTGTTCTGTTACAAATCTTGGTTTTGTTCATGTCCCCCTTGAGTCTTGGTCAAAACCAAGGAGCGTTGATAACACTTTGCGATGGGGGAAGACTGGTTTGTCTGTTCCTAGTTCTGATGAAAAGTCATAAACCTGAAACGTTAACTTTTCTTCTCTCCACAGATGCTGCCAGACCTGCTGAGTGTTTCCAACACTTGGTTTCAATTTTTAGTTTCCAACATTCTGACTTTTCAATGATATTCATGCCAGGCTGAAGCAGAAAGGCTGTTGGCTACGATTCCATTCTGCAGTAAATAATCAAAGGTTCTGGGGATCATAAGACCTTAAGATACAGGAGCACAATTAGGTCATTTGGCCCATCAAGCCTGCTCTGCCATTTGATCATAGCTGATAAGTTTCTCAACCACATTCCCCTGCCTTCTCTCCGTAACCCTTGATCCCCTTACCAATGAAGAACCTACCCATCTCTGTTTTAAATACACTCAATGACTTGGCCTCCACGGCCCTCTGCAGCAATGAGTTCCACAGAGTCACCAAACTCTGTCTGAAGAAATTCCTCCTCATCTCAGTTCAAAAGGTTTGCCCCTTCTCGAAGAGGCTGTGCCATCAGGTCCTAGTCTCTCCTATTATTGGAAACATCTTCTCCATACTAACATTGCATTTGCCTTCCCAACTACCAACTGAACCTGTACGTTAATCTTTGGAGAATCCTGAACTAGGACTCCCAAGTGCCTTTGTGCTTCAGATTTGCGAAGCCTTTCCCCATTTGGAAAATAGTCTATGCCTTTATTCTTCCTACCAAGATGCATAACATCACACTTTCCCACATTGTATTCCATCTACCAATTCTTTGCCTACTCTTCCATCCTGTCTAAGTCCTTCTGCAGCCTCCTTGCTCCCTCAACATCAACTGTCCCTCAACTTATCTTTTTGTCATCTGCAGACTTTGCAACAATGCCTTCAGTTCTTTTGTCCAGAATGTTAATGTATAATGTGAATAGTTGTGGTCCCAATATGGGTCCCTGTGGAACTCCACTAATCACCAGCTGTCACCCTGAAAGAATCCTTTATCTTCACTCTCTGTCATCTGCCAGTCAGCCAATTCTCTGTTTTTTGTCAGTACTTTGCCCCTAACACCACGGGCTCTTCTCTTATTTAGCAGCCTCTTGTGCGGCATCTTCTGGAAATCCAAATTGATTATGTCCACTCACTGTCCTTTGTCTAACTTGCTCATTACCTCAAAGAATTCTAACAGATTTATTAGGCATGAACTCCACTCGATAAAGCCATGCTGACTCAGCCCTATTTTACAATGCACCACAAAGTACTCCCAAACTCCTCCTCAATAATGGACTCTCAAAGTCAAGCTAACTGGTCTATAATTTCCCGTCTTCTGTCTCCCTTTTCAAACAGAGGTGTTACACGAGCCATTTTCCAGTCCTCTGGGACCCTCCCTGATTTCAGTGATTCCTGAGAGATCACCACCAATGCCTGTACGTGCTCCTCCGCTATGTCCTTCAGCACTCTGGGGTGCATGCAGTCCATCTAGTTGTTTTGATTTATCCTTCTTCAGACCTTTCAGCTTCCCCAACACCACCTTCTCAGTGATGGCCACTAAACTCATGTCTGTCCCCTGACTCTCTGAAAGCTCTGGTGTGCTGCTGGTGTGCAAACTGATGCAAAATACCTATTTGTTTCCTCTGCCATTTCCGTGTTCTCCGTTATGACTTCTCCAGCTTCGTTTTTCCAACAGTCCAATTTCACTCTTACCTCTCTCTTGCCGAACAGATACCTAAAAAATACTCCTGCAATCTTTTATATTGCTAGCTTGCTCTCATTTCTTCAAATTTCTGCACCTCTGCACCGCCACATCCCCCCAACCTCCATTGCTATTTTAGTTATCCTCTGCTGGTTTTTAAAGGTGTTCCAATCCTCTGGCTTTCCACTAATCTTTACTACATTGCATTTTTTTTTTTTGCTTTTATGCTGCCTCTGACTTCCCTTTTTCAGCCACAGTTGCTTCATCCTCCCTTAGTAGGCTTCTTCTTCCTTGAGATGAATTTCTGCAGTGCTTCTTCAATTTACCCCCAGAAACACCTGCCATTGCTGTTCCACCATCTTTCCTGCTAGGATCCCCTTCGAATCAACTCTACCCAGCTCCTCCCTCAAGACTTTGTATTTACCTTTACTCAATTGTAATCCAGGCACGTTTCTCCCTCTCAAACTGCAGGATGAATTCTATCATATTACGATTTCAGGGTTCCTTCACCTTAAGCTCCCTAATCAAGTCTACCTCGTTACACATCACCAAATCCAGAATTGCCTGTTCTCTGTGGATGCTACCCAAGCTGCTCCAAAAAAAAATCTTGTAGACATTCCACAAATTCCTTTTCTTGAGATCTGCTACCAACCTGATTTTACCAGTCCACTTGCAAATTGAAGTCCCCTATGATTATTGTAATAGTGCCTTTCTTACATGCTTTTTCTATCTCCTGATTTATTTTTTTTCCCACATCCTGACTACTTCCATCAGGCTCCTTTTTTTTACCTTTTGTGACTCTCCAATTATACTCACACAGATTCTACACCTTGCAACTCTACATCACTTCTTGCTATTGATTTTAATTTCATTTCCCAATAATGAGGCAACCCCACCCCATCTACCTATCCTTTTGATAGGATGCATATCCCTGGACAAGGCCGGAAACGTGGAGTAGAGTGTTATCAGGTCAGCCATGATCTCAATGGTTGGTGGAGCAGACTCAATGGGCTGAATGGCCTGTTTCTACTCCTATGTCTTGTGGAGGTTTCTACATTCCTTGGAATTCTGGCCTCTTGAGTTTCCCCCATTCTTTTTAATAATGCGTGTGCCTTCAGCTGCCAAAACCTTCCTCCCTAATTCCTCTCATTGCTGTCTTTTCTTTAAAAGAAAATCCTTAAAACTTACCTCTTTTAATGAAGTCGTTGGCCATCTGGTTTAATAACTCTATTGGCGGCTAATATTGTTTAATAATGACTCTGCCTTGATGTTTTAGTATGCTGAAGGTACTAACAAGATACAAGTTGGTGCTGTTTTATGTTATCCTGTTCCCATTCCCATGAGTTGATTTGCTGATCTGAACTTGTTTTCTGGTTCCCAATGCCTTTTGTTTAGAATTCTCATCCTTGTGTTCAAATCCTTGCTTGGTCTCATCTCTCCCTAACTCTGCAACATCCTCCAGTCCCATAATTTCTCAAGGAGCCCTCTAACTCTGGCCTCCAATGCATTGCTAATTTCTATTGCCTGCACCACTGATGACCCTGTCTTTTCCACTTAGCCTCTAACTTCTAGAATTTTTTTCGCCAAGTCTCTCTGCCTCTCTAGCATTCTTCATTCCTTTAAATCCAAGCTCTTCGACAATCTTTGTACCTGCACCAAACAGTCTGCAGTCATTAAAGAAGGCAGGCCCCACCTTTGTCAAGGGCAATTATGGATGGGCAATAATTGCTGAGCCAGCCCCAATACCCATGTCCCGTGAACGAATTTTAACAAAGCTATTGGTCCCCTGTCTTAATATTGTCTTTTGTCGTTCAATATTAACGTCTGTCTAATGCTGCTGTGGTGAAGCACCTTGGGACGCTCTATTGCATTAAAGGTGCTATATGAATGTAAAATGTTGTTTACATTAGACCATAGCAGCCACAGAAAAGGGAGGAGCCACCCTTGGAGCTATAGGCTCTGCGTGTTAACTGTAAGCCAGTGGCTTGGTCTTTGGCTTTGCCACCCAGATCTAGACTTGAATATCATTTTGATTCAGCCAGGAGGACCTTCTCTCAAATTAGAGGATTGTGACTTCAAACAAAACTGTATAATGCGTCAAAGATAACAAGGTGTAGAGCTGGATGAACACAGCAGGCCAAGCAGCACC
>NC_063362.1:8709571-8745698 GCF_021869965.1 Rhincodon typus
ACATGTACCTAGGTCCGGTGAAAAGTTTTGTTTGGCGTGCAGTATAGACAGATCATACCGTACTAAGTGCATTAGGGGAATAGAACAGAGTGAGGAATACAATGTTATGGTTGCAGAGATGGTGTGCAGAGAGTGAGATCAATGTTAAATTTAAAATTTGAATTCTCGAGTAGATGTTACAGATCCCATTATTTGAAGACATGCAGTGAATTCTTCCAATTTGGCAGACACCAGCTAAATGGATTTAAATTGTCACTTATCCCACTTGCCAAAGTTGAAACCTTCCAGTTGCCAAATTGGCTGCTCCAAAATAGCAAGTACATTTCCAATTTAATTAATTGGTAATGAAATACTCTGGGGCATCCTGAGGATATGAAAGATGTGGATATAAAAGTTTATCTTTCTTTTTCAGTGTTTCTCTGCCAGTTTGCCAGAGGCGTTGTACTTGGATCAAACACCTCTCTCTCTCTGTTTGCTTAGTGTCTCAAAGTGTGGTTTCCCGTTCTGTCTGCAACTCCCTCCCGTATGTGATGTTACACAGATCTGCTGGTGTTACACACTCGGGTGGATGAATTGCTTTCATGTGTGATTCATAATGTTACATGAAGCCAGAAGATTAGGAATGGGAGGGGCTGTTGGGGGAATGGGGCAGGGAGAGGAAGAAGGGTGTCGGCATGGCCTCAAGTGAATGTGGGAGAAAGGCTTGCGCTGGTTCCTCTTTCTGATCTAACTGTGGAACGTGACCTGGTCGACGTCAGTCTCCGAAATGAGTAATGTCTGTTTGTGAGCTGAGAAATTGAGGGCTGGATCCCCTAATAAAGAGGCAGAGAGATTTTGCAAAAGAATTCTAAAATTTAGAGGCTAAGCAGATAAAGACAGGGTTACCAAGGGTGCAGGCAATAGAAATTAGCAATGCATTGGAGGCCAGAGGGGCTTTGGTTATAAAGGAACATGGCAGCAGGAATAGGTCATTCAGCTTTTCCAGCCTGATCTTCCATTCTAGATATTGGTTAATCATCTACCTGAACGCCACATTCTCACACTATCCTCATGCCTTGATGTCAATAGTAACTAAAAATCTATCAATCTCTGTCTTGAAATTCATGGCAGAGCTTACACAGCCTTCCAGAGTAGAGAATTCTCTGTTAATACTTGTAGTGATAATTATAAGATTTACTATAATGAAACAGCCTTTTGGATTATGAGTAGTACGAACTTGTAAATGTATTCCTTTTCTTTCCTTCCCTTAAATGTTAATGGAGGTAAATTCTGATCAATTTGTGACAATGCTTAGCTTCCACTGAGCTCTTGAGCCACAGCCCTAGTAATAAGCAAAAGTGATGGGGAGAAAACATTTTCATGCAAGTGGTTCGGGTCTGCAACGCTCTGCCTGAAAGTGTGGTTCATTCAATGCTGAAAGAAGAATTGGGTTCTTCTGAAAAAAAAAGTGCAGGTTTGGGGAGTAGACAAGAGAATGTGTCTCCAAGTGAGTGCCTCAATTAGTGCCAAGCTATCAAATGGCCTCCTTGTGTTCCCTAATGATTGTGATCGCAGTCAGTAGGCTTGACAGTACTTCAGGGCTGCGGGAGCCAAGAGTATTCCTGATGATTGTAATTAAGTCCTCATCAATCATACGCATTGGGTGCCATGACGTAATGCTTCGCTTGCTAACTTGCAAAGACTAAGGGTGATTTAGAGGGCATTCAAGGATTTTGACCAGCAGCAGTGAAGGAATGGCAACATATTTCCAAGTCAAGACGGTGAGTGACTTGGAGGGGAAATTACAGATGGTGGTGTACCCATGTATCTGCTGCCCTTGTCCTTCTAGATGGAAGAGGTTGTGGGTTTGGAAGGCACTGTCTAAGGAGCTTTGGTGTATTTCTGCAATGCATCTTGTAGATAGCAGGTATGCACTGAGTGGTGGTGGAGGTAGTGTCAATCAAGCGGGCTGCTTTGTCCTGGATGGTGTTGAGCCTCTTGAGTGTTAGAGCTGCACTCATCCAGGCAAGTAGGAAGTATTCCATCACACTCCTGAGTTGTGCCTTGTAGATGATTGACAGGCTTTGGGGAGTTAGGTGTTGAGTTGCTCGCTGCAGGATTCCCCATTTCTGACCTGTTCTTGTGGCTTCAGTATTTATGTGGCCAGTTGAACACAATACTTCCTTCATACTCTCTCAACCTAGATTTTTTCTGAATCTCAAAAGTGGGACTTGAGTCTACAACCTTCTGCCTCCAAAGTGAGGGTATGCCTATAGTTGCATGTGGACCCTAAATTCACGAAGGGCTGGAAAATCATTTCTGTGCAGATCTGCCTCGCACAGGGAACTCTCGGTTTTGATCTTTATGCCCTGTTGTGTGTTGCAGGTACGTGTGTGGAGGTTCCTGAAAGGCCGCGAGACAGTGAAGAACGAGATTCTCCTGGATGGCGGGAATAAAGTGATGATCTGTGGCTTTGGCGATCCCTCAATCTGTGACAACCAAGTTTCCACGGGCGACACCCGGATATTCTTTGTCAACGTGGCACCGAAATCGATGTGGCCAGCTCACAAAAACGAGCTGATGCTCAGCTCCAGCCTCATGAGGATTACCCTTCGAAACCTGGAGGAGGTGGAAAATTGCGTGGAAGGTTTGGACTTTGTCTTTGTCCTTTTTTTTTCCTTTTGTGTTAGTTTGCTCAGCTTTATTTCCCTTTCTTCCCCTATGCCCACTCCCAATTCTGTCCTGGGCCTCTGATGCTCAGTCGTTCCTGTAGACTAAGCATGAGCATGGGAGGTTCTGTGTCAGCTGAACCGACATGTGTTATGGCTGATGTTAAAAGTAATGCCAGTCAGAAATCTTGAAGCTGACTGTTGGCAAACGGGTCCAACGTGGAAGAGATTGAAGCCGCGTCTGAATGTATCTTCGTCTTACATCCCCACACTTGTTTTTCAAAAAATTAGGTAGGAATCTTGAGGAAATGTTGAAAACATTATATATTTCCCCTATAGTGTACAGGTGCTGGAACCAAATGTTGCTCCTAATCCTGCATGTGAAGTACTTACATCATCCCCAAAAGATACAGGAAGGCTGTATCTAACTTGCATTTTAAGTGAGTCACCGTTTTATGGTAGGTAAATGCTGCAGCCAATTTGCACACAGCAAGGTCTCACGTGTAAGTATATACTGTGCTGCCAATTAGTATGTTTTGGTCATTATTTGAGAGAGGAATGTTGGCTGGGGCAACTTTACAAAGAAGCATGGGATCTTTCACCTGAACAGCTGGAAGAGAGGCTACTTAAATGCTTTATCTAAAGAGTGATGCTTCTGATAATGTAGCACTACCTGAGGTTTGTACATTTACATATGTCCTCAAGTGGGATTAAAAGATGAGTGTAAGGCAAGAATGCTAACTGAACTAGGCTGCAAACAGTGATAATTATCCTTAGTGCCTTCATTGAGGAAGGGGGAGATCTGTTGGATATCGTAATGCTGGTTGCTATCTGGTGACACTGTGCTGGAAATCTTACTCGTGTGGATGTCCGGCTAGGACTGTACTGGGCTTGTCTCTTATTCCTTCATCTGCGGTGTCCATGGCCACTCCTGCAATTAGATTCACATGTGCAAAATGACCACGCTGTTGTCAAGTAAGAGTTTCCAGCAGAGAGATACTGGAGTTACGGGAGCACCGGTAAAGAAAGAGGACCAGAAGTGGATTGGGGAGGGATAGAAGAGAAATAAAGACACAAATGAGTCACACAGCAAAGAAACAGACCCTTTGGTCCACCAAATCTATGCCAACCCACAAACACCAAACTACACTAATCCCATTTACCTGCACTTGATCCACAGCTGACTATGCCCTGGCATTTTAAGTGCTCATCCAGGTGCTGCTTAAATGCGTTGAGAGTACCTGTCTCCAGCACCATCTCAGGCAGCGCATTCTACCACTGTACCACTCTGCTTGGGAGAATCAAACACAGTCTATCTGCTTTCTCCTCATAACTGCGACTTTTCATCGGGCAGCATCCTGGTGAATCTCCTCTGCATCCTCTCCAGTGCAATCACATTCTACCGATAATGTGGCAACCAGAACTGACATAGTATTCCATCCACTGTGGCCTAATCAATGTTTTATAAAGTTGTAACATGGCTTACTTGCTCCTATAATCTACACCCTAGCTAATGAACACAAGCATCCTGTCTACCTGTGCTGACATTTTCAAAGCTCTGTGGATTGGTACACCAGGGTACCTTTGTTCCTCAGTACTCCCTAAGGACCAACTATGCATTGTGTAAATCCTTCCCTTATTAGAGTCCCAAATTGCATCACCTCACACTAATCAGGATTAAATTCCATCTGCCATTGTTCTGCCCAATTTACTTGCTGATTAATACCACACTATACCCAGAGACCATGCTCCTCAGTACGAACAACACCAATTTTCGTGTCATCTGCAAACTCACTAACGGAACCTTCTACTTTGACATCCAAGTCATTAATGTACATAAACAGCAAGAATCCCAGCACTGAACTCTGCAGTACACTGCTGGTCATAGGCTTCCAATTACAAAAGCAACGCTCTACCATCACCTTTTGCCTCTTTTTGTAAACCAGTACCCATGGGGTACCTGATCAATAGCCTTACTGAAGTCCATGTAAACCTCATCAACTGCACTACCTTCACCAATATAGTTAGTCACTGTTTTCCAAAAGACTCAATTAAATTAGTCAGGCATGATCTCCCTGAAACAGATCCGTGCTGACTGTCCCTGATCAACTCTCCCTTTCCAAGTGTTGATTAATTCTAACCTTCAGAATTTTTTCTAATAATTTCCCTACCACAGACCTCCAGACTAACTGGTCTGTAACTACCTAGCCAATCCCTGCTACTCTTCCTGAACAAACGAGCCACATAAGCTACTTTCCCATCATCTCCCGCTTCTCCTGTAGCCAGCATGCAGTGAAGTATCTCCACCGCCAATATCCTTCCTTGCATCCCATAGCCCTTAGGGATTTAGGCACCTTTTATGCCCATTAAACCATCGAGTACTTTCTCATTAATTTTAACATGTTCTAGACCCTCACAATCCCAACTGAAATCTCCAGCTACAATGTCTTAATCCTTTTTGAATACAACCAAAAAAAATTCATTTAAGACCTCACCCCGATCCTCAGAATCCAAGCACAGACTGCCCCTTTGGTCTCTAATAGGCTCCAATCTTTCCCTGATAATCCCCTTGCTCTTAATATACTTAAACTGCCTTAGGGTTTTCCGTAATCCCATCTGCCAAAGATATTTTGTGGCGCCTCTGCCCTCAAATTTTTTTTAAGCATTTCTCTACATCCTCTATACTTCTGAAAGGCCTCCCCTGTTTAAGCTGTACCTGACATATGCTTCCTTCTTTTTCTTTATCCCTTGACATCCAGAGTTTCCTGGACTTTTTACCTTTGCCCTTCACTCCTAGAGGGACATGCTGGCCCTCTGAATTCTCACTATAATACTTTCAAAAGGTTCCCACTTTCTAAATGTAGTCTTACCTGTAAGTAGCTGCTCCCAGTTTGTTTGCCAGATCCTGTCTAATGATAGTGAAATTTGCGCCCCCAGCCCCTCAATTTAAGACCATAAAATATAGGAGCAGAATTAGGCTATTTGGCCCATCAAGTCTTCTCCACTATTCGATCATGGCTGATATATTTTTCAATCCCATTTTCCTGCCTTCTGCCTGTAATCCTTGATCCTCTTACTATCAAGAACCTGTCTCTGTCTCAAAAACACGCAATGACTTGACCTCCTGCAGGAATGAGTTCCACAAGTCACCACCCTCTGGCTGAAGAAATTACTCCTCTGCAAAGTGATAAAGGGTCATCCCTTCACTCTGAGGCTGTGCCCTCAGGTCCTACTCTTGATTTCTTTATTCCCCCATTCCCGCTCCAAACCACGGGCAGGTGAGCATGAACTGTAGCCTTTGGGATCCGAGAACAGCAGATTCAATGTCCTCATTGTCTCCAATGTCAGAGTCATTTTTAGTTCTTCTGCTCCCTAACTGGTGAAGTCTGAGCTATTTTCTATGTTGTGTGAATGGGAGATTGTACGGAGCTATTGCAGCAGGTATTAATTGGAAAATCACTCCTAAACGCACACCATCCAGTTATGCAGCAGTTATATAGCTGTGTCATTTCATGTGACTTCCCGTTATCGGAGAAGGGGTTGGAATTTTCTTGCAAACTCTGTGCGTTCCTTTTCTGGAAGAAACTGAACTTGCATATCCCACTCTCATCAAATGAGATCACCCAAACACTAATTAGAGTATGGGCCCAAGATTTAATTCTTCAAACTCCTTGAAGTCCTTGCTTTTTGAGCATAGCTTAATGAAGCTGAAACATTTCAAGGGAATAAGATTATTTGTGTCAGCGCAGGACATGCGTTATGATCAGTAAACACTTCACAGACGTTTCTTGACGTGTTTCTCATTATGTGACTCAGATTTTATTACAGAGCATTGATTTCTTGTTTGATGAAGCTGTAAAGTTGGGGAAAAGATTGCAAGTATTATCAAAGTGACCACTATTACGGCAGGAGAAAGCTAATCTATGTTTGCAGTATTTGCCATCTGGTGTGTGTCCTATTTTTAGCCCTGTCATTTCTGTTTAAATTCCCACTGTACGTGTAGCCATGTCGTTAAACTAATTGTTAAGCAACGCCCATTATAAAATTTTTAGCTTGAAAAGCCACATGATGGGGGATTGGGTAATAATCTGTGACATGTCTAGATGTTCAAACTGGGGAAGAAGGTGAGTTTTAGCTCTACAATGCATTCCAATTCTATTTCTCCATGCCTTATTCTGAAGACATTGACTCTTTGCTGGTGTAGAAGTTACTGTTGTCTTCTGGAATTTTCACATGTAGTGTTGAATCTTAACTGTACCAGCCCAGCCTTCAACTTGGAAATGGTTGGTTTGACACAGTTAAAGCAGAGCTGTCTACAAGCGCCAGTGAATTTGAACAATTAAGACCTGTAATATGTAATGTAAACCAAGAAAGATCTTCATTCCTCATGAAACACATAGCCTCACAAATAAGGGGGAGCAGATTTAGGGCTGAGTTAAGAAGAAACTTCTTCACGCAATCTGTGGAATTCCCTGCCCAGTGAAGCACTTGAGGCTACCTCATTGAATGTTTGTTTTTAAAGCAAAGGCAGATTTTTGAACAGTAAACGAATTAAGGGTTATGGTGAGTAGGTGGGTAAGTGGAGCTGAGTCCATGGAAAGATCATCCATGTTCTTATTGAATAGGGGAGTAGGCTCAAGGAGCCAGATGACCTACTCCCGCTCCTATTTCTTGTGTTCTTATGCTGGACAATGCGCCTTGAGTAACAGTGTAGCCAGATCTGATAAAGGAGACACATAGCATTCTGAGACAACCCACCTTCACTCGTGTCTGTAGACATTTGATACATCCTGGCACATTGACCGGGACTGACTTCTGAAAAGTTAACATTTTGATTGTAAATTTTTTTTTCATTTTGTTTTTCCTCTCTCCTCCAAGGAGGTGATCTGTTGGACTACAGAAGACACTTGTTAGACCTCAGCTGGGAACCACATTACAGGAAAGACGTGACTGCATTGGAGAGAGTGCAGAAGGGATTTTGCAAGTTCCAGAAATGAGACACTTCAGTAAAAAGGATAGATTGAAGAAGTTGGGACTGTTCTTGCAGAAAGCAAGGCTGAGAGAAGAGTTGATGCAGGCTTTTCAAAATCCTGAGTGGACTGAATAGAGTAGATAGGGAGAAGCCGTTCTAGTTCATAAAAGAAACAAGAACGAGAGGGCATAGATTGAAAGTGATACGTAAAAGAAGCAAGGCTGATGTGACGGAAACTTTTCCACACGATGAGCAGTTCAGATATGGAGTGCACTGCCTGGAAATGTGGTGGAGGTAGGTTCAGTTGAGGTATTCAAGAAGGCATGACCATTTGGATAGAAATGGTGTGCAAGGGTATGGGGAAAGCCAGGAGATTGGCACGAGGTTTGAAGAGCCGGTACAGACATGATGGGTCAAACGGCCACCTTCTTGTAACAGTTGTGATTGAAACCCAAATCTGTTTTGCATTTTCCCATCCCAGCAGTGTGTCTTTTTTTTTGATTTACAATTGGTTCAGCACGATGGATGAGTTGTAGGTGCAGATGATAATTACACCTTAAAAGTAAGGCTGTAAATTGCTATGGGGGCATCCTGGGGTCATGAAAGGTGTTATATAGATGCTAATCTTTCCTTGTGCTCTTTATTTGCTGATCCCCAACTCACCTACCCATCACCACCACCAACTAAGTCTTTATTCGGGCATGTGGGGGGGGTGCAGTTCCAGGAAATACAATCAGACAGCCACATGATGATGATACCCCTAAACCATATTCTTCACACTGTTTCATGAGATCGGCCAACTCAACAACAGCTTCCATTTCGTTAGTACTTTGAAATGTAACAAACCTGCCAAACTGCATCACTTCATGAGTTGTAGGCAAGGAACAATGTGGGGTGACTGTGGATCCTTCCTGGATTATGCAGTTCAGTTTCACACTCGGGTGCTTGGCAGTCAGGATGCTGATCCAGAAAGAGTAATGGTGTGTGTTGAGCTGGTTAGCAATATCTCCTTTCCTATCCTGCACTGTGCTGCTGCTTCTTTCATGCCCTGTTGGAGAACAGGCATTAGCAATGGGCTGTGCTCCAGATCTCGCTGCAGAACAATACTGTGGATTAGTAGAATTTGCTGCAAAGCCCTGAGCTAATTGGATGGAAAGTTTGCTTGCTTTACCCCTGTCTATGTGAAAGTCCTTAAGCTGGGGTGTCTATCTTGTAGCTGTTAGGCCCATCTGAGCTATTAAGCCCTAGGAGTTCAAACTTCATATAGAGCAAACTGCTTTGTTGTATTTGTGCTTACAAAAACAGATTTTTCTAAGCCCTCAGTTGTGCTGAGTTACAGGCCTTGTCTCAATCATTGATAGGAGGATAAATAAGCATTTGTGATGCCCTGACTTGGAGTGAGCTGGATCATTCAGCCTGTGCAAGGACTCAAACAGGCAGCCAAATGTTTTGGTTTAACCAGCTTGGTCTCTATTGCCTGGGCCAGATGCGTAGATTTATTGCCTTTTGCCTCATTTAATGGATAAGTGCGAAATTGGAAGACTTAAATCCACAATCTGAGATGTAGCTATGCAGTCATGGATTGGAAGTTTAGAAAAGTAGCCAAGAAGATCAGCACTTGTGCATTATGAGAACCTTGTATGAGGATGCCCATCATCAGGTCCCCTTACATTGCTGAGTAACTGGCTCTCAATTCCCAGCCCTCCAGTTTGTGAACTCTCTGTGAACAATGCTATAAGTGGATAATGAAGGGCTGCAAAGTTAGTTTGCAGGTACAGCAAGTAACCAGGAAAGCTAATTTATTGCAAGGGGAATTGAATGTAAGAGTAGGGAGGTTATGCTTCAGTTATATAGGGCATTGGTGAGACTCTGTCTAGTTTACCACATTTTAAGGATAGGTCATAGATTGTTGGACAAAATCTTCTGCTTTTTAAAGGTCAGTTACTGGCTGATGTGTTGGAGAAGCTGAAATTGAACAGGGGCCTGAGAGAACATCATGCAATGATCCCATTAGCTGGGATTTGCTAAGACTGTTTGAAATTCCTTTTGCTTAATCAGAATTTGCACATGAAGAGAATGGTCAACTGATGTCACAGGTCAAGCACTGCACCCTCCAAATTTAAATTCTGCAAAAGAGAGTAGTCATTGGGCGTCTCTCTCACCATTGGTATGTGGTGAATATTTCTTTTGTTTTGCAACATTTGCTTCATGAAGTAGAGGGTGTGAGTGTTTTACTGGGGTGGCTGATGGGGTTGGGGGGGGTGATGTTGACTGTTGTGATATTTTCCTACAAGACTACTCTTGCACCTCCTGCCATCATTCACTACCATAATTCCTCCTTTGTCTTTTTTAATCTAGTGATTTAGTGGTAGAGCATACACCAACATAGGAGATTCTTGGATAACAAGAGTGCAAATTGCATGAAAACAGTAAATGTAGCTGCAATAGATCAGGCATAATAACTTGCTCCTTAGGGAGCTAATACAGATACATTTGCTCCTCACAAAAACTACAGTAGGACTCCTTGTCTCCACTACAGACTGTGTGTGACCCCAGTAGAGCAGGGGAGCTAATAGAGCATGACCATTAACCCCTTTAGAATCATTGTTTTATACAATGACTACAGATGTTGGGGATCGGAGATGTATGCAGATGTTAAATTTGTAAAGAAAGAGCTTTCTGCATGATTAGGATCACCAGATTGCCCAATGATATTCAAGGACAAATACATGGTGTATTGAACCAGACTGATCTTTGTCTTAGTCTGTTGAATTTTTAAAAATTCATTCGTGGAACGTGAGCATCACTAGCTAAGCCAACGTTTGTTGCCCATCTCTAAATGTTTTAGAGCAAGTGTACATGTGTCTTCTTGAACTGCTGCTATCCATGTGGTGTGGGTGCATCAACACATGTGAGGAAGGGCATTCCAGGCTTTTGACTGAGTAAGAGTGAAAGAATAACTCTAGTGCAGTGTGTTGCTAGCAGGGACTGCAGGCTAGAAAATGACAATTCATCATTGTACTTTACATTGTGTTTCATTATATCTGTCTAGAATGAGAGGTCATGGCTTTAGATTTTGTAGTGATTTTGTGACAAGGTCAGCCAGCTGGACCTCATAGAGTATGAGTTCCCTGACTGGCACCGTTAATCTGGTCCAATCAGGGAGCCCCGGCTGACATTAAGAGACCGGAGTGTCAAAGATACTTACACTGGTGCCTAACTCTGTATGAGTTAGTCAAGGAATGTTCATGTGTAAAGGGTGACTTGGCGATGAGATACTGGCCTCTGTAGAGCTACTTCAGTTATGTCATGATCCTATCTCTGTTTCCTATCTGATGGGATTTCCTGAAGGGCTTGACCTTGCAATTTTGGGTGTTTTGATGATTGGCCATTTGGTTAAGACCACAGAGGCAATGATGTGTAAGAAAGCTGTACTTTGTGTAAAATATAATTTTGGATGAGGAAGGAAATGGGGGAGGTGGAAGTAAAATGGATTAATATTTGTATTGCGTTTTGAATGTGTTATTTGTCTAGAGGGAGGATGTTGAGGATCTATATGCTAGACCTTTCCTGGAAACAATGTGTAGGAAGCTTGTTAGCAACTCAGTTTGTCACAGTCATTTTTCAGTATTGTGTTTTTTTTCACTTGTTTCTAGATGTATCTTTGTTAAGCTGCCAAAAGGACTGACTAAAGTAAAACTGTATTTTGCACCTGACTATTGTAAAATGCTCACATTGCTCCAAATGATATTGTCTCCCCTTCATTCCAGTTGTGTCAAATTCCTTTGTTTTACAAAACAAACCAGCAGCCGCAGACTGAAAGCTCATCTGGCTGTCTGGAATTGAAAGAGTGAGTCTCCAGCTGTCATATGCATGGGTATTTCCTTAAGATGATGGGAATAGGTGTATCACCAGGGATTGCATCTATTAAAGAGACCCACTCACCAAATCCAAATCCAAAGCCCTCCTGTCCTGCCTACACATCTTACCCTGTCTTTCCTGTTCCCCTCTCCTCCTGAAGGCTGGTTGAAGGATAATACAAGTAGATCTTCAATATCTCAATGAGGTCATGGGCATGTCTAGCCTGTGAGGGCTGGTTATTATGGGCCAAGAGTATTGCAGTTACTGTTAACTTCATACCCACAAGTGTGCTTCACATACATGTCTCTAAATAAGGAGAACAGTTTAACTTGTTTTTCACCATCTGTTTTTTTTTAATATCCTTAAGTGGCAATCAATGATCAAGAACCTTCCTAGTGAGCTATAGACCAGGTATGAGAAAAATAAGCTTTGCTTTTCCAAGTTATTTTTTGTTTTACCTGCTCATTGAGTGATTCCTGCTAACTGCACACTACACTTTTCTGTTTTGTTTTTACAATGACAGCATGCAAACACAACTTTAGTTCTGATGGGTCATGAATATCAGTCAAGAACCTGACCAAAGTGGACTGCTTTTTTCAAAAAAAAAAGTTATTTTTTGTAGCTTTCCTCAGGAAAATTTTTAAATGATGGTTGTAGTCGAGATAGCAGTTTTCAAAATAAAAGAAAAATCGCTGTTGGAAGCAGAACATGAGGGGACGATATCTCATACTGCCATAGACATTTTACCACAACTGGATCACCTACGCTTTGGAAGGTTAAAGAAACTTACTGATTTTCCTACCTTCTCATACATTTCACAGTGAATAGTGACTGCAGCACAAGCAGACAGATTGCTAGAAATCTGGTCATCATCAAATCTCCCAGCTGTGGTCCTGCTATTTATTTCACTTTTTTTTTCACTGGAAGTGCTGACCAGGCCACCAGTTGTTGATTACCCCTAATTGCCCTTGTACTCAGTGGCTCACTAGGTCATGTCAGAGAGCAGTTAAGAATCAATCACATTGTGTGGGTTTGCAGTTGGACACAGGCCTGACCAGGTAAGGACCTTCTGAGCATTAGTGAACCAAATGAGTTTTTACATCAATGATGGACTCATCGTCGTCATGGTCATTGTCATTATGATCATCATCATCGTTATCATCATTTGAGACAAATGTTCATCTGTGGATTTTATTATAGAGCCATACAGCATGGAAACAGATCCTTTGTCCACCATGACCATAATCCCAAATAAACTAGTCCCTGCCTGCACTTGGCCAAAATCCCTCAATATTTGTTATTCACGTACATGTATAAATGTTGTAACTGTACCTGCATTCACCATTTCCTTTGGAAGTTCCTTCCACACACGAGCCACTCAGTGTTTCTTTTTAAAAAAAAAACTGCCCTGCATGTCTTTTTTAAATCTTTCTCCACTTACCTTAAAAAAAATATGCTCCCTAGCCTTGAAATCCCTCACCCTAGGGAAAAGACACCTGCCATTTACCTTATCTATATCTCTCATGATTTTATAAATCTCTATAAGGTTACCTTTCTACCTCCTACTTAATACTAACTGAATTTAAACTCCACCAGTTACTGTGGTGGTATTTGAACCCATGACCCTGAATGTTAGATTACTAGTCCAATGACCTTACCACTATACCACCATCTCCCCATCAGGGCATAGGAAGCTTGTACTCTTTAATTATAGCCTTTTGTAAAAACCAAAAGAACTGCATATGCTATTAATCAGAAACAAAAACCGAAATTGCTAGGAAATCCTAGCAGGTCTGGCTGCATTTGTAAAGAGAAATCAGAATTTAACATTTTGAATCTGGTGACTCTTCCTCCGAACAGGACCTGTAAATCTCAAACTCTTATTTCTCTTCACAATGCTGCCAAACCTGCTGTGCTTTTCCAGCAATGTTGGTTTCAGTTTTTGGGCCTTTCGTAAAATGTTAATTGAAGCCTGTTTTTAAAAAAAATCTTCCTTTTTGAAAGTTCCATCTTTATCGTATAGGGTTCCCTCTGGAGTGGGATTACTGTGTATCCAGGTAGATTCCATGCTAAGGGAATGGGTTGGGATGATGGTCTGACAGGAAAACCTGAGCTCGGAGGCAAAATTTGCAAAATGCGTGCAATTGAGAATGGTGCGCAGAATTTACTGTGGCAGGAACTGTTTAATCTCAGTAGATTCATTGGCTCACAGCCATGAGTGTGCAGTGCAGCTGGTTCCTAAAGTCCATTTGTACACTCTTAGAAAGGCATTTGACTGAGACCAAGTCATTTGCCAAGCTCAAATGTCATTGCACCATCAGAGTATCACTATCAAATGGACCTGGTTAAGTCCCACCAAAGAGACCTGCTCTTTGCTTAATTGTCTGATCTTTTTCACTTGGACTGAGGTGAAAAAAGGCTTCCATTCATATAGTGCCTTACATGACCACCAGCCATCACAAAGCATTTTGCTGCATAAGCAGTGTTTTTGTTTTGAGCGTGGTCACCATGTTGTAATGTAGGAAAGTACAGCAGCTAACCTGTGCACAGCAAGCCCCTACAAACAGCACTGCAATAATGTGTGGGGGATGGTTAGCTCACTTAGCTGGATGGGTGGTATGCAGTGTGGGTTCAGTTCCTGTCTGGGCTGAGATTCCCATCTTCTCTATCTCTCTCCTTGTATGAAGAATCTGGAGTTAAACTCAGCACCAACCACCTGTCTTTTTATTGGGATTATGATGACTTTATTAATGGTGAGATATCACGGGAACAGGTTATTGATTTGAAGGATGAGTATCAGTAAGGACGCCAGAGAGAATCCATTGCTTAACTTTGAAGTAGTGCCACAAGACCATTTAAATTTTCAGAGCCACTGGGTGGTATGGTACTGAAAGAAGGCACAGGATTTCCTCATTACTTGTGCTGGGATCAGGGGAAGGAGTTGGTCCGACTTGATCTTTGGGTTCAAGCCTAGAGTGGGATTTGAACCCACAATATTCTGAGTCAAAGACACATGCTACCAACTGACATGAAGCGGCCTCTACTGCACTGAGCTAGAGTCATACAGCACGGAAACAGCCCCTTCAGTCCAACTTGTCCATGCTGACCAGATGTCCTAAATTAATCTAGTCCCATTTGCCAGCATTTGGCCCATATCCCTCTAAACCCTTTCTATTCATGTACCCATCCAGATGCCTTTAAATGTTGTAATTGTACCAGCCTCCACCACTTTCTCTGGCAGCTTGTTCCATACACACACCACCCTCTGCATGAAAATGTTGCCCCTTGGGTCCCTTTTAAATCTTTCACCTCCCACCTTAAACCTATGTCTTCTAGTTTTGGACTTCCCTACCCTGAGGAAAAGACCTTGACTATTTACCCTATCCATGCCTCTCATGATTTTATAAACGTCCTATAAGGTCACCTCTCAGCCTTTGACGCTCCAGGGAAAATAGCCCCAGTCTATTCAGCCTCTCCCTGTCGCTCAAACCCTCCAACTCCTTGTCAATCTTTTTCTGAACCCTTTCAAGTTTCACAACATCGTTCCTAAAAGGGGATAAAAAAGAATTGAATGGATTATTCCAAAATTGGCCTGAATTCTGGTCTCCCTGCTATAGAAAAGATGTTGTGAAACTTGAAAGGGTTCAGAATAGATTAGCTAGAGGAGAGGTTTTGAAACATTAGCCGGGTTTCTCACTCCCATCGCTGTCCAGTGATTACTCTGGGAACGATGTGGGTACAGGCAACTTGCCAACTGAGCTGTACCCATGTGCTGACTGCATTTGGGAGAGGAGACCAGGGAACCTTTTTCTGCAGAAAGCAGTTACTTTTTAAAATGATGAAACCCAGGCAAAACAATCCACAGCATCCAACAGTTACCGTGCTGCCAAAGATTAATGTCATTGAGACTGGAATGTGAGCTTTATTCCATGCATGAGAAAATAGCCTGATTCTCAAGGTTTTTTTTTGTGTGTTGCACCTATTCACAAACTTGGATGTGGTTCAGAATTCCCAGAGAACAAAGAGACATGTATCCTACTGGCTCAGGGAGTGAACCTGGTGCGTATAACTACGTACAATACCGTTCTCTCACTCAACACTAATGCTGTGATAACTTGTTAAAAGAAAGTGTGTTGGACTGGATGAATTGTGTGACCTTTTAAGAGACAATGTTGATCTTCTTCAGTACAACCCAGCCATAAATTTCAGAAAAATAAGAGTCAATTCTTGTTTTCTGCTCATTGTGACCACACAGTCATACTGCGGAGCTGGAAAGTGGTGAAGAAACATCATTTAGTGTTCCTGATTGATCCAGAGTTCCTAGTGTTCCTGATCAACACCTGGTGAATGCTGCAGGGAAGTTGTGCTTGCGTGCATTCCTGGTGGAGATCTGGCCAGTCTTGGCTGTGAGGTCTTCCTCATAGTCAACATCTGGTATCTAGAGCTGTACGTAAAGGGTAGTAGTTTGAGGTGAGAGATCAGAAAATGGCCATCAACTCTGCAACTGTATGTAATAAACACAACCTGTACCCTATGAAGGAGAAATATATTAGAAAGGGGTGGAAGTGTCTACCTATTGCATAAAAGCAGTCATGGCCCAGACCTTTTCTTGAGCAGTCTCTTCCAATAATGTGCATTTGCACTTTAGCACTGTGAAAATGTGAACGACCGTGAGTTCCTGCCTCATTGGAAGAATGTTTGGATGAGGTTACGTCAACAGGAGTTCTTGGAGAAGTTAGAACAGGAAGTGTTGGAGAAACTCAGCAGGTCTGGCAGCATGTGTAGAGAGAGAAACAGTTAATTTTTCAAGTCCAATATGACTCTTCCTGATGAAATGTCTGCTTTCACTGGCCAGTTTTCTAGTACAAATGAAGTGATCCAACGATAACTTGCAGTATAATGGTACACTGGTTTGTGCTCAAGAATTCAGACATTACCTTCTCATGAGAAAATACATAACAGTGAAACAACCTATTCTACACAAACGTCAGCAGTGCATAAATTTGCATGGTAGAGTTTTCAAGTGAAGACTGATGAGTGACATGTGACATTGTCTGAAACTCTGATAATCCCTATCGTCCCTACCATTTAATTTTTCATGGTCTATTGCAGAGCAGCACCAGCTATTTGTCCTGGTATCTTCCTTTCCAATAGTTTTACAATTGGAGTAACATGATAGAATAAGCTTCTTCCAAGTTGGAATAGCACCAATGAAAGAACTTGCATTTAGATATAACCTTTTGCAATCCCTGCCACCCTAAAGTGCTTTACGGTCAATGACATACTAATGAATGGTAATCTCCATGGTCATAAAGGTAGGTTCAGCAGAGAATTTGCATGCAGCTAAGTTACACAAACGGCAATGAGGTGACTACTGTGTAGTTGACATGATCTCCGTTAAAGGGTAAATGTTGGATGAGACAGCTATCCTGTGCTTCAAACAAATGATCCTATGGGATCACTAATAATCGTGAGAGGAGAGTCAGGGTTTTGGTTTATTCTTCCCCCCAGAGGTAGCAGCCCACATTATTGCAGAAGGTGCTGTACTAACCACCTACAGCCTGAACCCGGGGGTGAGTGTTACCAATCGCCAAGGCTGACACACAATGCTTTGTTTTGTTTTAATCCCTGTGACCAAATCCGAAACATGATTACAAGTCAAACTTAGAAAATATTGGAAGTCACTGTGGAGCAATGAATCTGAAACACCTTCAGCATAAATTAACAAGCAAAGTTCAAATTACAGATGCTACATCCACTGCAGCACACACCTACCACCTACACCCAAATGGGTTGTGTGCAAGAGAGCCCTCTGTCAACTTTCATCATGCATTCAGTGTCAGGTTGCTCCAGCAACTTTGCTTTCAGGAAGTGGAAGATTTCCTAGATGACAGTTCAGCTTCTGTAAAACTTCTATTAAATAGGAGTTTTGACCTAAGCACTGCTAAACTCCTCCGAGGCCAGTGAATCAAAGGCTTTGACTCCACCCAACATTCAGTTCCTTCTATATTCTAACCTTGAGATGGCAAATTCCCAAACATTTGGGGAATGTTGTTAAACTGAGAGCAGCTTGAAAGCCCCTGCTTCCCACTGACAAGCTGATATTCCTTTAGTTGGGATGTTGGCAGGTTTAGGATAAGGATGACAACAGGGATGACATTTATCCAGTGTATTCAAGCTTTAAAAAGGTAACAATGTCAAAGGTGTGACACAAAGATAGGTGAAGGGGCAGATAAAGTTGGGGAAACATGGAAGCTGCAGAAGGACCTGGACAGGGTAAAAGAGTGGGCAGGTGGAATACAACATGGGAAAGTGTGAGGTTATGAGCCTTGGTAGGAAGAATGGAGATGTAGACTTTTCTCTAAATGGTGAGAAACTTTGGAAATCTGAAGCATGGAATGTCTTGGGAGTCTTAGTTCAGGATTCTCTTCAGGTTAACATGCAGGTTCAGTTGGCAGTTAGGAAGGCAAATGCCACGTTAGCATTCATTTCGAGAGGATTAGAATACAAAAGCAGGGATGTAATGCTGAGGCTGTATAAGGACCATCGGAACATTGGAATTAAGAGCAGGCGAAGGCAATTCACCCCTTCATGCCAGCTCCACCATTTAATATGATCACGGCTGATCTTATTCTTGCCTCAACTCTACTTTCCTGCCTGGCCCCCATAACCCTATATCCCACTTTTCATTAAAATATGCCAACTTCTTTCTTGAGTCTGTTTGACTGTGCCTGTACTGCAAGTCTGGGGCAGTGAGTTCCACAGATTCAAAACCCTCCTGAGAGAAGGAGTTTCTCCTCCTCTCGGTTTTGAACCCAAGGCTGTGGTCAGACTGCATTTGGAATGTTGTAAGCAGTTTTGGGCCCTTCTGGGGAAGGATGTGTTGGCCTTGGAGGCCATCTGGAGAAGGCTTTTTTTAAAAAAAAATGACCCCAGGAATGAAGGGATTTTCACATGAGGAGTGGTTGAGGACTCTGGGTCTGTACTTGATGATGGAGTTTAGATGGATGATTGGGATCTGATTGAAATTTACAGAATATTGAGAGGCCTGGGTAAAGTGGACGTGGGGAAGATGTTTGCACTAGTCGGAGAGACTGGGACCTAAAGGCACAGCCTCAGAGCGAAGGGACAACCCTTTAGAACTGAGACGAAGAGGAATTTCTTCAGCCCGGGGGTAGTTATTCTATGGAATCTGTTGCTACAGTGGGCTGTCACTGAGTGTTTTTAAGATAAATAGGTTCTTTTTAGTAAGGAGATCAAGGGTTACCGGGAGAAGGTAGGAGAATGAGGTTGAGAAACAAATCAGCTATGAAGGGTGGCACGGTGGCTCAGTGGTTAGCACTGCTGCCTCACAGCGCCAGGGACCCAGGTTCAATTCCACCCTCAGGTGACTGTGTGGAGTTTGCACATTCTCCCTGTGTCTGTGTGGGCTTTCCTCTGGGTGCTCCAGTTTCCTCCCACAGTCCAAAGGTGTGCAGGCTAGGTGGATTGGCCCATGCTAAATTGCCAATAATGTTCAGGGATATGTAGATTACAGGAATGGGTCTGGGTGGGATGCTCTGAGCATCAGTGTGGACTTGTTGGGCAGAAGGGCTTGTTTCTACACTGTAGGGATTCTATGGTCAAATGGTGGAGCAGACTCAATGGGCCGAATGGCCTAATTCTTCTCCTGTACCTGATGGTCTGATTGCAGTAATTGTGTACTGTCCACTTTCATAAATCCAAAAGTCTTCTTCCTCCCTCCCTTTTTCTCCATGAAAATTTCACTTTGTTATGTTACTTCCCTTGAGAATAAATTGCTCTTTGGCTGGACTAATAATTTCCTTACGGGTCTGTAATTTCATACAAGTGATTGCTTGCTAGGGTAAGTTTTGTTCCATAACTGCCTTTTGCTCATAAATGAAGCTGGAGAGTTTGTTCACAGGCAATTCAACATTGGGAAAGGCCGAGTGCTAAACCCAGTCTGTGTCTCTGCAAGCACACATTTTCCAGTAGAATCCTAGAATGGTGACCAGGAATGGGGGTTAAGGATGACTATCAACACCTGAGATCAGTTAACTCCATGTTGACCAGGGAATAAGACTGGGCTCATCCTGGTTTGTAGGGCTCAGTTACACTTTGGTAAGTCTCTAGAGATAATAAGAACTGCTCATGCTGGCGTCAGAGAAAACACAATGTGGACCTGGAGGAACACAGCAGGCCAGGCAGGAGCAGAGGAGCAGTAAAGTTGACGTTTTGGGTTGGGACCCTTCTTCAGAAATGGGGAGGGGGAAGGGAGCTCTGAAATAAATAGAGGAGGGGTGGGAATGGGGAAGGTAGGTGGGATGGTGATAGGTGAGTGCAGGTAGGCAGTGGTGGCGATTGGTGAGGAGGGAGGAGCGGATAGGTGGGAGAGAAGATGGAGAGGTTGTGTCAGGTCAAGGAGGTGGAGATGAGAGGGAGGGTTCGTCATGGGATGAGGCCGGGGGTGGGGAGATTTTGAAACTGGTAAGATCCAGTTTAGGCCTATGGGTTGTAGGCTGGTAAGTCTGGCTTTTTTAAACAATGTGTTAAACAAAAGTAACTTAATCATACAACATCTTTAATGGAGAAGCGATATGAAATGCTTCATCATTGTAGCAAAACTAACTCTGAACAAAATGACGGTTGATTTAAGGCCCATCTTAAAAGTTACCGAGGAAAAGGGCTAAGATCATAAAGAGGAATACTTGAGCGTTGGGATTAGACACCAAAGATATGATCCACTGGACATACAAAATGCGCAAGAAGGTGGATGTTGGTGGAAAGCAGACATCTTTTATTGTGCATCATCAAAAACCAAGAATCAGACCATCCAGAATGAATTGTGTGTTCACGTGTTGAAATTTTGGGAAGATGCAAAGCAGAGTTTAAAAGCTTGAGCATTTTCACGCAATACAAATCTGAGCCTTCACTCCATCTGTTAACTGATCATACCCACCAACACGCCTGATGCCTACACTGCTACAACTCGCTGTAACTATTTGTCTGTACATTCTGATGATAAAATGGCTTGCTGATCCAGTGCTGAGCATACGTGGTTGCTTGTGCATGCACAGATATGTACGCACGCGTGCACATATACACACATATACACGTGCACATATGCGCGCACGCACATGTTGGACCAAAGCCTGGCCAGAGCGGTGCTGTTTGAGAGAGTAGGACAGCACTGCTGTCAGACATGTGAAATGAAATATTTGAAATACCAGAGGAGATTGTGTTTGCTGGGGGTATGGCCAAACTTTCACATCAAATTCACTGAGAAACCCTAGGCTGGGTGAGAAATTCTTTTCTTTTAAACTAATACCTGCTATTTCTTCCCCTTTATTTTTGTCTCCACTGCTCCCTTAATAATTGACCAGCCTCGTTGGATAATACACAGAGCAAAAATGTAGACATGTAACCTCTGTTTTAATGCTAAGTGTTAGCTCAGCTGGTCTCAGGTCTGGCTGACCTTCATAATCCCATGGGAGTGGAAATTTAAAGTGGAGTAATTGGTTGGGTTCAGAATCTTGCTTCAGATTGGTGAAGCACCTGTCACCCATTGGAAATCGCATCAAGCTACTGCCTCAGTAATGTCCTTTTGTACAATGGACAGAATATCCATGGAACCTGAGAGAGAAACATTAGCCTCGATACTGCTTGCTCTTGTTTCAATATATAACAGTATCACCTTTGTTCACCTGGAGAGGTAGGTGGAACTGTGCCACATCTAAAGGAGAGGGGGATGCAAAGGTGCCTAATGGGCATGGTAACCTTGCTATAGTCCCTTCTGTCTCTTGCCATTCTCCTCCTGTCAACACTTGTACTTGAACTGTGATAAACTTCGATGAAATGTTGTGAGACTAAGTAGAGTAGGTTTTTTCCCCATAGCCCTCTGGGCGGTGTGGTGGCTCAGTGGTTAACAATGCTCCCTCACAGTACCAGGGACCTGGGTTTGATTCCAGCCTCGGGTGACTGTCTGTCTGTCTGTGTGGAGTTTGCATGTTCTCCCCGTGACTGCATGGGTTTCTTCTGGGTGCTCAGGTTTCCTCCCACAGTCTGAAGATATGCAGGTTAGGTGGATTGGCCATGCTAACTTACCCCATGGTCTAGTGATGCGCAGGCTAGGTGGAAATGCCGTAGGGATGGATTGGGTCTGGGTGGGATGCTGTTCAGATGGACGGTGAAAGTTGATGGTCTGAATGGACCTTTCTGTACTGTAGGGAATTCTACGACTTTAATAATCTGTCTTAGCCTTGAATATACATAATGGTCTTTTGCAATAAAGAATTCCACAGATTCGCCATCCTTGGAGAGAAGAAAATCCTCCTCACCTCTGCATTAAATTGCAACCCCTGAATCTGCGGTTATGCCGTCTGGTCCTAATCTCCCAAAGGGGAAGCGTCCTTGCTACATCTATCCTGCCAAGTCTCTGATTCTCAACATTTAACTCTTGTTTCTCTATTTCAGACACTGCCAGTCTTGCAGAATTTTTGCAGCACTTCCTGTTTTCAGATCAGCAGCATCTGTTGTCTGTTGCTTTCAGTTTTGTGTATCATCATAATCTCTGGAATGTGTGCAATGATTCTTTTGCAGAGTAAGGCATGGTTTCCAAGCTCTCTCGCCACGCATCTATTAAATGATTTCATTGCAAATTTTCTGAACAGAGTGGATAATCTTTCAAAGACAAACTAAAATCTTAGCCAACGCTTTACAATGAAAAGAAAAACCTGATTTCTTTCTCTTTACACCTACTAGTGGACTAGCTGTGTACTTGTTGCATGAATTCACTTTTAAATATTCCACCGTGTGTCTTTAAGCTGAGCTGTTAGAGTTAATGGAGGTGGAGGGGAGAAGTCAAGATTCCTCGAAAGATAAAAGTTGGCCAGAGAAAATATTTAAATTTTCTGCCAGTTCAGCCACTGATTCTTCTGAGAGAGGTTTACAGACAAACAGCAAGCGCCAAACTGAATCTTCACATGTGACTGGAGAAGTAAAAGTGCAATTGTGTGTTCGTTGAATAGTTTATTTTAAATCTGTGATTGGGCTTTGAGTGAGCCACTCAGTCGCAGCACAAGGATGGGAAGTCAATCTTATTAACCTTGAAGAGATTTGAAAATGAATGCCATAATCATTCTCGGTGGTTGCAGAGATGAACGGTTCAGAAAATATTACAAACAGCGGTGGGTCCTGTTCTTCCCAGCTGTTGTATATTTACCTCAATCATTCTGAGAGCGAGAGTTCACTTTTAGAGCTCTGTTTTTAGACAATACCAAATAGATATCCTCCTTTACCCTTCCTCATCTTCTTCAGTCAGAAGTGTTTGCTACTAAAGACTTGAGCTCTGTCTATGCCCTCATTTGCACCAACTCTCACTCATTGAACACCACTGACCTCAAATAGTTTCTGATCTGCTGATATCCTTTCTGGATTGTCAAATTCTTAGCATCCTTTTTTTTTTCAAATCCTCCCATTGCCACACCCCTGCTTAGCTTTGTCATCTCCTCCGAGATCTCTGTGCTCTTCCAGTTCCAGCCTCCTGCAAAACCAACCCCCATGCGCACATTTTCATTGGCCTCACCGTGCTTCCTATTATCAAGTGTCAAAACTCTGGAGTTCCTTTCCTGAACGAGCCTCCACCCCTTCCTTTTCTAACATGCTCCCTGAAAGTTTCCATTTGACCAAGGTAACCTGTGCTGACATTTTCTTGTGGCTCAGTGTCTGATTTTGTTTGGTGCTCCTATTAGGTGCTCTGGGTCATTTTACTCTGCTTTATGCTGTAAATGGACCAGTTTTTCCCCATGGCAGCACAGCTGTGGGTCTGCTCTAGACCCTTCTCTTCATGAGCTGGACTGGGCCAGTGTTGTGGGCCAGCCCACCCTGTGGCTCAGTGGGCACATGGTGCAGATTTGGGTGCTTTTAAACCTGATGATCTCTCCCACTTGACCTTTGAACTTTGAGTTTGTCCCATCTCCACTGGAATCCAGAGGTGCTGTATGGCAACTTTGTGGCGGGGCAATGGGGAGAGAGGAAACATTTGACAAAGTTCATGCAGAGGTAGTAAAAACTGCCGATGCTGGAGTCAGAGAAAAGACACTGTGGAGCTGGAGGAACACAGCAGGCCAGGCAGCATCAGAGGAGCAGGAAAGCCAACTCCAACTCCAAGGCATGAGCTCAAGAGTTGAAGCTGATATGCTGAGGCAGTGCTGCATTGTGCCATCTTTCAGTCAAGGCAGTAAACTGAGGTCCTGTATATCTACTTGAGTGGCAATTAAAATCGCAATGCAATATTGGAAGGAAGCATGAGGCATATATCTTGCTAGTGCCCAGACCAGTAATAATCCTTCATTCAGTACCACTAAAAAGTAGTCATTATTACCTTTTGATAACAGTACGATCTTGCCCTGTTCCCTGCATTACAACAGTGATTACATTTCAGAAGTACTTTATTGGCTACAAAGTAGATGGTTATGAGAAGGGTTGTACAAAAGTGAATCTTACAGTTGCAATATAAATGCAAGGTGTTGTTTTAATCAGACTAGCATTTTAAGGTTGGAATAAAGCGGCAAAGTAAGCTGTGCCTTAAAAAGATGGGGTCATTTCAGAAATTCTGATTACAATGTAGTTTAGATTTGATGTAAAAATAGCAAAAGATATGGGAAAGGCAAGGCTACTTCACTAGGAAGAAACAAATTGTTACATGGTGAATAAAAATGTGGCCCAGCTTGAAATTGTTGCATAGAATTTTAGATGAGGGATCCTAAGTATGTAAGTTGATTTGTGGATAGAACCCAAATCATGTAAGGTCCAACAATTTTAAAAATAAGACAAGTGTAGCTAAGGTTTGAGATTTCTCAGTTGTTAAAAATTGTAAAGAGTTTTTGATCAAGTGAACAAGGACACACTGTTTCCACTGGCAGGAGAAGCAGTAATCCAAGGCCAGAAATAAGATAATTGACCAAAAAGAACCCAGAAGGAAGATGAGAATTTATTTTTAGGCAATGGGTTATTTTGATCTGAAATGCACTGTCTGAAAGGGTGGTGGAAATATGGATGAATGAATGATTTTTATTGTCATGAGTATTTTACTGTGAGAGAAGCAGTAAAATACAGTGAAAATCTTTTCCACTGTCACCACAATCCAGCACCACTTTAAACAGTTTAAAGAGTAAGAAAAAAACAATAGACAGATATAGCTTTAAGGAGAGTCCATCAGTCCTGAGCCAGCTCATCAATGAAACCTGCGCACCACCCCTTCTCCACTGCCTCATCGCAGTCTACACTGGAACCAACCAACATCAATGTTGTCCCTCTTCAGGTGCCATCTTTTGTCGCTGGGTCAATTCTCCTCCATCGCTGCTTGTACTGGACCCACCAACATTACAGTTGCATCTCTTGCCAGGGGGTCCACCCCATTGATGTCACCGTGACGCCTTTCTGCCACCGCTTCGCCAGCACCGGACCCAACCAATGACAAAGTTGCTGATCTTCAGGCACCATTTTTTGCCCCTGGGCCTACCTTGCCGACTTGGCCTTCGCTGATGTGACAGCTGCTGATTCCGATACCAGGCCCCATGCTTGCCCCAGAAAAGTAACTAGGGGATCACTCGAGTCTGTGATGGGCCCATTTGCTGCTTCCGACATTGCCTGAGCACAGGGAAACAGGCAAATAAGGGAAAGGAGAAGAGGGAAACATAAACAAGAAAAGAGGAAGGAGAAAAAGAAAAGAAAAAGTGGTCAGTGGTTAATGAGGAAAGGGTTAGTCCGGGCACTGAGTTTGAGGGGAAGTTGGGAATACGGGAAGACAAAATGCTCTGTCTGAAGGTCTTAGCGAAAATTTGTAGCTTGGGCTATGGATGCGTTTGCTCGCTGAGCCGGTTGTTCTGTGGTGTGCAGATGTTTCGTTACCATTCTAGGCAACATCATCAGTGTGACCTCTCATCAAAGTGTTGGTTTTTTGCGCTGTTCTGGATTTATATCCCATATCCCATAACCAATAATGCTGATAAAGTCTTTGAGGGAACATTTCTCATCTATCCTTCAAGTGCTGTGTGTAGCTTGCTGGAATTGACAGAGAGAAGTCTGCACTTGAACCCAATGTAATTACAATCCCTCAAAAGTGTGGCTAAGAAATACCTAGGCTTGTAGTTTTTGCTTTATTTTGCGCTTCAAGCCAATATTGTTAATGGCATGTTGAAATACCAGCCTGGAGTAACTTTGGTGGTGTCTGCACATACAATGACCCTGAGGCTACTTGTTCCTTATCGTTTGGTAGGGTTCTTCAACTCCTTATGTGCTGTAATGCTGCTTTTATTGTGCCGATACTATGGCTTTAAGAGGTGTATTTTGTCCCTTTTATTTTTGAAGAGCGATTTTAAGGCAGAGGTACAAGTAGTCTACTCAGAGCCATTCGAGTAAACAGTTTGTGAGGCTGTGGGATTTTCTTTAAAGTTGGAACAATAGAAGCAGCATGAATGGTTGGGATCAAGCTCCAACAGAACCAGGATTTTGTTTTAGTTTTTCAGTAGCAGTTGCTGTGGTCTTGAAGCTGGGTTTGGAAGCTGCAGTATATCTCTCCCTGCTTCTCTCTCTCTTGAGTTTTCTCAGTGTTTTTCCTGCTGGACTGTAGAATTGCCTGTGAAACAATCTGTTTTACTGAATTTGCCTTTTGCTAAGGTTGTGTTTATGGGATGTTATTGTATTGGAACAGTTACAGTTTAGTAGTTAAATCTATTATTCTGTTAAGTTTTCCAGTGGAATTAAGTTATTCCAATTTCTTTTTTCTTGTATTTTTAACTATAGTGTGTAAATAAAGTGTATTATTTTGTTTAGTTTGACCAATCAAATTGCATCTGGAAGGCAACAACTGGCACTTACCTTTTAAATCAGAAAAAGTTAGGGTCTAGGCTATCTTTTTAATGTATTCTGAGGGGGTTTGGTCTGTTCCATAATATTATCGATACGTAATAGGCCCTCAAATACATCTCTCCAGTGCATTGACTGAGACCCCTCTCTTCTTATGCTCATTCTAGACTGGTATCTACTCTCCAACTGATGTCAAAACCATACAATCAGTTAAATGATTATTGATCTCCATGAATCTTATTACACCACAGTTTTTGTTTCTAATGCAATGGTGAAATTTTTGTATATTCCCACCATTTGTTTGATCTCCATACATGACTGGCCTTAAACCTATCAAATGCCCTGCTATTTATTCTAACAAAGCCCATTTTTTTTTGTTTCCTACAGTTAAGTTGGCATTTCCCAGATCATTCAATAAAATGGTAGAGCATTGTTGAAAATAATTCTTCTTGCCAAGGATCGGAACAGCATTTAAAAAAGACTTAATTACTACCTCCGTGAACAACAAGGAAATAAATATTGGCCTTCTTGGAGTGTTAAGGGAAAGGCTGAAGGTTTTTTGTATGCTCAGTACAAAGCCTCCATGATGATTTAGTTGGAAGAAAAAAAACCTGTGAAAATGTTTAGTGGGATTTCTGTTTGCCCAATAGTGAACCTCACCCATTTCAACTGTTAAATTATTCCTCACAAAGAAATTCTTCTTTAACATCTGCCTTTAAATTGTCCTTTTTTTAAATAAAGATTAGTTTTGAACAAGCCTCATGCTCCAGTATCCACACACTATGGGCGAGTGAGTGGGACTAGAGCAGGTAGTGTTGTATTTTTCATGGCACAGACTCGATGGGCCAAAGGGCCTCTTTTTGTACCTCTTTTTTGTATCTTTCTGTGATAACGTTGTGTTCAGGTTTCACCTTTTTATTGTGTCGAACATATATACTTCCCCGAAATCTCTTCTATGTCACTTCTGTTCAGGTTCTATTTCTTTGCACTCCCTCTAATTCGATCATTGATGGTTTAAAAAAAACCTTGTGCCTCCTCTGTGTCTTTTATCTATTTCACTGGCATGTTAAATACTTCCTCTGGCTTCTGACCAAAGCAGTAGTTTTCACATAACCTCCTCTGACTTATACACAACTGATGTAAGGATATAATGATAAACTCTGTTTTGATTTCCCAGTTGTTGGTGTACCTATGGTAGGCAGTGTGAACACACAAGAACATAATGATCTGAAGGACTGGTTTGGGTAGCAACCGCTCGGAAGAAGTCTTTTTTTTTTTCCTTAAAATTGTAAATTTTTTAATATACCCTAAAGTTTCCCAGGTTCGGTATTCATCAAAGAGACGGATAGCTCGGGTCAGAAAGGTTTATAACTGTTGAAACCCATCTCTGTAAGGAAGCTTCTGACTGTCCTATTTTACTGTCAGGGAAGCCACAATGGGATATCCAGGAATGCTGCCAAATATGGCAATAATTTGTTGGATGGCAAAGTTGGAAGACTGGAAAACCTGTGCTTATTTATTGGGACATCGCTGCAACTGTGAACATGTCTGTTCATAGTTAGTTACTTTAAAGAGCACCCCTCAAGCCCTCACATTCTGCTTTCATAATGAAGCCCGTTGGAAAAACTGATTATTTGTTTCCTGTGTTGCAAATGTCCTTTGTTATGAATGCCTGGCTGATTTCCAATAACACCTACTCTACCTAACTCAGCAGGGAATGTTTGAAGGAGGAATTCTAACCACCTCCGTTATTTTGTAGCATCCTGAATTTCCTTTGTAGTTTTCTTTTATTGCTTGTGTGTTTGTGAAAGATTAAAAGCTTTGAAGCTTACAAACCTTTTTTTTTAAAATTAATACCTTGAAAATGGCTGAAGTCGAATGAAAGTTAGTCATGAAAACAAGAGGCAGTTTGTACTGCAATGGGAATATTGAATGGCTTTTTGGTAGTTTATATAGAAATAAGGTTCGTCCATGATTCTCAATCCCTAAAAAAGCATGACTCCCATCAAAACTACAGAGCGGGGAGGTTGAAATCCCAAACTTAGGAGTGCTGTGTATAGGCTGACTCTGGGAGTGGGAATCCTGAAATCGAGTTCCACCCAGCAGTTTACAAGCCTCCTGAATCCACAGATTTGATGGAAATCTGGGCCTATTGTCCACTTGATTTGCATATTCTTTCTAAAAAAAAAAGTTCTGGTTGGTTCATCTGGCATGATGTTCCCTTCTAAAGATTGCCTCCCAAAGCCAGTTTGACCTGCGAATTATTTCTGTGCACATTGATCCCAATAATCAACTTTAATTTTAATGGATGTTGCTCAGTGGTGAGTTAGTGGATGTTCAAGTTAAATATTTGACGTTTACTACATCTGTTGGTTTCTCGTCTAGGAGAACCAACCCAACATTCTCACTCCTTCTCATTCTCTCTTCTGTGTGTGTGTCTCCATCTGTCTCTCTCCCTCTCTATCACACTCATGTTCGCACTCTCTCAATCTTTCTTTCCCTCTTGCTGTCTCACTCTCTCGCGCTCTCTTTTTTTCCCCCTGGCCTCCTGTAAATCCCAATTAATATTTCTTTCCCCTTTGAGATGTGTCAGCATCGAGCCCTTTCAGCTTGATTACAATATCTACCTCTTTAAATCCACTTGGATTATTCTTGCAATGTGCTACTATTCAGCTCTCTGATTATTTCACACAAGTATTCATTTCAGTGTGTTTATCTTCATTGCTCAACCTTCATTACATTTTAATTGCATTGGCACTCTTTAAGCTTCTCATCTTACTGTACTTTAAGAACTCGAAGAATTACTTGCTACAGTTTTCAATATCAACAATTACACTTCTCCAGACAACATTGTCACTCATCGTCCTTTTGACCTCACCCCTGAAGTTTCTTGACCTCCTTCCTCTAACCCTTTAAAGATGGCCTTCTATTGAAGGTGCTCATCAGTGTTTTTCAACCTGGCTGTAGGCACAGCTGATGTATTAGGAGAGGTAATGTCCTAGTGGTATTATTGCTGGATTGTTAATTCAGTGGCCCAAGTAATGTTCTGGAGACTGGGGTTCAAATCCTGCCATGGCAGATGGTGCAATTTTGAATTCGATTTTTAAAAAAATCTGGAATTAAGGGCTCTAATGACCACAAATCCATTGCCAAGGAAAAACCTGTCTCATTCACTAATCCCCTTTGGGGAAGGAAACTGTCATCTTTACCTGGAGATAGCAAGAACTGCAGATGCTGGTGTCAGAGACAACACAGTGTGGAGCTGGAGGAACACAGCCGGTCAGTCGACGTTCTGACCCGAAATGTCGATTTTCCTACTCCTCTGATGCTGCCTGACCTGCTGTATTTCTCCAGCTTTGTTGTCTCTGCCATCTTTACCTGGTCTGGCCTATATGTGACTCCAGACCCCCAACAATTTGGTTGACTCCTAACTGCCCTCTGGGCAATTAGAGATGGTCAATAAATGCTGGACTAGCCAAAGATGCTCTCATCCTGTAAATAAGTAAATTCTGTGATAATCTCCTCGCATTTGCAGATTTTTTTAAAAAATAAAATTCACTCAATTTTAATTAGTATCTTTTATTTTGACAACATTGAGAACAGTATCACCATTCTCCTCCACAATCAGGTTTGCGATTTTATAATCAGATGTTGCTTGGGGGAATCATTCTCCCGCATTTTCATCAAACATAGATTTTCTAAGGTTTTAGAGTAGATTTGTAGCTCGGGTTGTGGGTGTTGAGGTTGGTTGGCTCACCGAGCTGGTTTGTTTTTCCGCAGAAGTTCATTATCCTGCTGGGTAATACCATCAGTGCAGCCTCCGATGAATCGCTGTTGTGTTTTCCCGCCTGTTATTTAAACACAACGGCGCTTCATCGGAGGCTGCACTGATGATGTTACCCAGCAGGGTAATGGAACTTCTGCGGAACAACCAACCAGCTCGGCGAGCCAATCAACGACAACAAACATAGATTTTCTTTTAACTTTTCCTGTATAAGAAAGTTTAGGGAATGAAACTTCCATCCTTACCTGGTCTGGCCTACATGTGACTCCAAACCCACAGCAATGTGGTTGATTCTTAACTGCCCTCTGGGCAATTAGGGACGGGCAATAAATGCTGCCTAGCCAGTGTCCTGTTAATGAATTTAAAAAAAAGTTGGAAGTAATCAGATGCTATTCACTATTGCTTCCATATTGCTTACACTTCCACTGGGTCACTTACTGTTGCTGAGTTGAACTGAGAGTGTCCTTAGACGTCATTGAATCCCTACAGTGCAGAAGGAGACCATTTAGCCCATCACGTCTGCACTGGCCCTCTGACAACATCCCTGGACGTCATGGGCAATTTAGCATGGTCTATCCACCTAACCTGCGCACCTTTGGACTGTGGGAAGAAACCCACGCAGAGAGTGTGTAAACTCCACATAGGCAGTCACCTAGGTCCCTGGCACTGTGCTAAACACAGAGCGACTATGCCACAAGCACGTCTCTCAAAAGCAGATGCAATGTTTTGGAAACCTGGGACAGGTGCTGTGTGCCGTAAATCTCTCTGTAGGTGGATTTGTGTGGATTTCCTCTGGGTGCTCCGGTTTCCTCCCACAGTCCAAAGATGTGCAGGCTAGGTGGATTGGCCATGCTAAATTGCCCGTAGTGTTCAGGGATGTGTAGATTAGGTGGCTTATGCGGGATGGGTCTGGGCGGGACGCTCTGAGAGTCAGTGTGGACTTGTTGGGCCGAAGTGCCTGTTTTCACACTGTAGGGATTCTATGATCTATGATCATAAAAAGGAGCAAAACAGTGTCCTTTCCACTGGAGCACCACCTGCTACTAGTTGCAGTGTGCTGTTTGCATATTTCACTTTTTGAAAGCATGTGCCATGTGGTCCATATTGTTAAACTCCACCGTGTGTACTTCCATCTCCTAGTGCACACTCTCAGTCAATGGGGCACAGATAATGGAATATGAATGATCAAATATGATGCTTTTTGGCACGGGGCAAAACTTCAGCAACGAATCAATGGTTTAGAAGAGCTGGTCCACTTTGGAGTTGCCAAGTCAACAATCAACCATTGGATGCTAAGATTTGAGGTTGGTCCTTGTACCTCATCAGCTGAATTGCAAAGAATTTTGTACATGAGTGTCCAGATTTTCTCTCACTCCTATTTGCACCTCCTCCAGGAATCGTACAGTCTACGATTCCAATGACGTAAACTATACTGAAAAAGAAGAAGTATTTTAAAGTTCAATCACTTTAACTTGAATAAAATGCAATTTGCAGAGCTCTGGGGAAAGAAACAAGGGAATAAGACAAGTTGAGACAACAAGGTGCAGAGCTGGATGAACACAGCAGGCCAAGCAGCATCATAGGAGCAGAAAGGCTGACGTTTCGGGCCAAGACCCTTCTTCTGATGAAGGGATTCTCTCGGATTCTCCAGCATCTGCAGTTCCTACTATCTCTGATTCAATAAGACAAGTTGAGCTGCTCTTGCAGGGAGTGGACATGATGGACTGAATGGAGACCATCTTTGCCACCATTCAGTGATTTTAAGACCGTAAGATGTAGGGGCAAAAGTAGGCCATTCAGCCCATTAAGTTTGCTGCACCATTCAATAAGATCATTACTGATTTAATAATCCTCAACTCCACTTTCTTGTCTTTTTCCCCATAATCCCTGATTCCCTTTATTGATTAATCATTGTCCATCTCAGCGTTGAATATATTTAATGACAGCAGTCCTCTGCTTTAAAGACTTCAATAGATTCACTACGCTCTGAGAGAAGAAAGTCCTCCCAATCTCCCTTTTAAATGTGTGACCCTTTGTTCTGAGTTTCAAACTGGATTTAGCACTTTATCAGTATTTTAAATACTGGGCTTCTTTTATATTGAAGTGACTGTAATAGAGGCAGACAAACCAGCCATTCTGTGCCAGTAGTTTAGTGAGATTAGATCTGTAATGATCACTGTGTAGACCAACCTGAAGAATTGGTTACAGGGTGGGAACTGTTAACATTCACCTGAGCAAAGTGGGTCATTCACCTGGGTTTGATCCCAAGAACATAATGTGGTGTCAGGAGTATTAGGCTCTTGTGATTAAAATTAGGCAATTTGCTGCCCATGAAACACTTCAGGATGCTCTGAGGACATTAGAAGGCATATATAAATGTAAACTCTTTCTGCACTAGAATATCAGCCTGGATTAACCTGTTTAATGTGGACCCATAAGCTTCATATCATGATGGCATTACCACCATTTATGAAAAAGATCATTTTGAACAGGAACAGAGGAAAAAAATGACTTTGTAAATGGTCAGGTTTATGAGGGGAACACTGTTCATTAAACATTAAATTACTGAATGGAGTGTCAGCATTTGTGGTTGGTTCCAGATGCCAAATTGGGAGAGAACTGGCAGAATACGTTTTCCAGTAGGATGGAGGAAGTGATGGTGTAGTGGTGATGTCACTTCACTAGTAATGCAGAACCCGAGGCTAATGTTTGCGGGACATTGGTTTAAGTCCCACCGTAGTGGATGGTGGCATTTAAATTCATTGAAAATCTGGAGTTACAAACTAGCCTAATGGCTGCTATGTAACTAGTGTCAACTGTTGCCAAAGCCCAATTGGTTCACAAATGAGAGATAACAAGGTGTAGAGCTGGATGAACACAGCAGGCCAAGCAGCATCAGAGGAGCAGAAAGGCTGACGTTTCGGGCCTAGACCCTTCAAATGACCTCCTTTAGGGAAGGAAATCCTATTCTTGTATGATCTGGCTTCTGTGACTCTAGCCCCATAGCAATGCGGTTGACTCGTAAGTGTCCACTGGGCAATAAGGTATGGGCAATAAATACTGAACTAGGCCGTGTCACTGACATCCCATGAGTAAATATATAAAAGAAGCCCAGGAGAATGGAATGTGATTGGAATATTCCTACAACAATGACCACATTTCAAAAGTACTACAATGGCTGGAAAGTGTCCTGAGGTCATGAAAGATGCTAAATAATATTTCTTTTTGTTCATAGGACATGTGTGTGTTGCTGGCAAGGCTGGTAGTTCTTACACCTCCCTAATTGCCCCTGCGAATGTGATGGCAGGCTGCCTGCTTGAACTGAGGCAGTTGATGTGGGATGTCATTAAACCTACAGTGCTGTTAGGGAGCAAGTTCCAGGATTTTGATTCTGCGACGTTGAAGGAATGGCAATATATTTCTAAGAATCAACATTCCTTCTAGTCACCCCACAGCTCTGAGGTTCCTCTTAAGGCATGCCATGCGTTGACTTCCTGTTTCAGAATTCAGTGCCACACATGGGCCTTGGAGATCTGCACACCCAAACAAAAATTAGAGGGCATAGTGATCAGAATGGTATATGGCTTGAAGGGGAAGTTGCAGATGAAGTATGGTGAGCCTTAGGGGCCGAATGGCCTGTTAAATCGGAAAGCTTACAGAAATGCTCACTGGAAACTTACCAAAATTACGGCAGTACGGTGGCTTAGTGGTTAGCACTGCTGCCTTAGTGCCAGGGATCCAGGTTCAATTCCAGCCTCGGCAACTCTTGTGGAGTCTGCACATTCTCCCAGTGCCTGCATGGGTTTCCTCCCACAGTCTGAAGGCAGTTAGGTGGATTGGCCATGCTGAAATTTCCCATAATGTGCAGGCTTGGTGGATTAGCCATGGGAATTGCAGGGTTACAGGGATGGGGTGGGTCTGAACGGAATGCTCTTTGGAGTGTTAGTGTAGACTCGAAGGGCTGAATGGCCTGCTTTCACACTGTAGGGGTTCTGTGATACCATAATGTCAATCCCAGGGGTCCTGTTGCACCCCAGCCCCCACAAGGCTCACCTATCCTAGAAGGCATGTTTTTATGCTTAAGCACTAAATTCACAAACGATTGAGTATCCCCAGTGGAGAATTGCAACAGAATCTCAAATGGTTAACAAACACTTGTGAGTTTCCATTCATTTTTTTAAAATACTAAACCAAAATCTGGGGTGATAGTGAACCCTCCCAAATGTGTCTGAATTGAGCTATGTGCTTCATGATCGTAGCCCCCACATTCCACCACAGCACAGTGGCTCTGTGGTTAGCACTGCTGCCTCGCAGTGCCAGGGACCAGGGTTCAATTCCACCCTCTGGTGACTGTCTGTGTGGAGTTTGCACATCGTCCCTGTGTCTGCGTGGGTTTCCTCCGGGTGCTCTGGTTTCCTCCCACGGTCCAAAGATAGGTAGGTTGGCCTTGCTAAATTGCCTGTAGTGTTCAGGGATGTGTAGATTAGGTGGGTTATAGGGGGATGGGTCTGGGTGGGATACTCTGAGGGTCAGTGTGGACTTGTTGGGCTGAAGGGCCTGTTTCCACACTGTAGGGATTCTATGATTCTGGCTGTTGGGACAGCTCAATCTATTCCTGTTCCCATTCCAGGACGTAGCTGCATCTGGAATGCTAAAACTGGCTATTCCTGTGAACTTCCTCACCTGTATCAGGCAGGTTTGGTGTAAGGGGTGGGAGGCTGGAAAAGCAGAGCAGGAAAATAAATGTTTCAGCCCAAAAATGTTGACTTTCTTGCTCCTCTGATGCTGTCTGACCTGCTGTGCTTTTCCAGTCTCACACCTATAGACTCTAGCTTCCAGCATCTGCAGTCCTTATTGTCTTCAGATTTGAGGTAAGGATGTTACTAGAATTGAATGCATGCAACTACCATGAGAGATTGCGTGAATAAACTGCAGCTTGTTCTTATTCTCAGAAAAGTCAGAGTTTACTGCCTGACCCACTGAGCATTCTCCACACTCTCTTGCTCTCACATTTCTAGCTTTGACAATATTCCTTTTGTTGTAGACAGGAGATCTGGTAGAGCTGTTTAACATTACACAGTGTTTGAATAGAGTGGAGGTGGATAAACTATTGTCTTGTGCCTGGTCACTGGTCTGGAATAAGGAGGCACAAATATAAAGTAGCTGCAAATTGATCGAAGGAAGAATTTCGAAAGTGTCATTAAATTGTCAATGATTAGTCGTTTTGAAATTCTGACTCAACGAGTGCTTAGCATTTTTTTTCAAAATTAACGGCCTAGTCCTTGCATGTGAAAGGTATGGAGATAATTTCCTGAAAAGCAGACGACGTTTTAAAAATTTCCATCGAAGTGTTGCCTAAACAACTTAGAAATTGGGTTTGGGCGGGGTATCTACTTCATGAAAGGGCTTCCCGAACTAACTTCTTTTGTTGTGCTCAAGCATTTTAACTATGTACAATGTTTAAAAATTAGCAGGACTGAAGTCAGTCATTTAGAACGATAAAAAAGAAGTAGTCAGTTGTGGCCCCAAGGAGTACCTCTGTCTTTTTAGTTTTTAACAAAGGGCTTAGTGGATGCAGAGCCCAAGGGGAAACAGTGGTGAATTTATTTAGCGGGGGCTGTCAGCATCTCCATAATCACTTAGGCCCTGTAGGTTTTTTTGTTAGATTTCCTCTTGTGGAATCTTGCTAAACAAACATCTTATCCAAGTGTGGAATTCCAGTATAGTCACTAATTGCTTGTTTTATCTGCTTTTAACTTTGTATGCCTTTCTTTGCTGTCTTGATTGTAGTAACCGTTTCACGGAATTGCAAACCACCTGCCTTTGAAATATTTCTGAAGGCACTTGCATCGCAAGACAGTTATCATCAACAGGGATAGTAGGAACTGCCAATGCTGGAGAATCTGAGACAACAAGATATAGAGCTGGATGAACACAGCAGGCCAAACAGCATCAGAGGAGCAGGAAAGCTGACGTTTCGGGTCTAGACCCTTC
>NC_063362.1:8746098-8787913 GCF_021869965.1 Rhincodon typus
ACAGATGCTGGAGAATCTGAGATAACAAGGTGTAGAGCTGGATGAACACAGCAGGCCAAGCAGCATCAGTGGAGCAGGAAGGCTAATGTTTCAGGCCTAGACCTTTCTTCAGACAGCTTGGCCTGCTGTGTTCATCCAGCTCTACACCTTGTTATCTCAGACGCGGGGAAAATGGGGTGTGCGAATAAAGGCAGAGTGGAAGGCGGAGAAGACTTGGTAAGGAATTCTAGGGCACAGGAGTAGTGAAGGGAACGGGAGGGTAAGCCAGATGGCCATGTTCGAGCGATGCAGAGTTCTTTGAGGGCATGTGAGCGGAGTCATGATGAGAAATTGAGCTGTGGTCTCAGTGCACTGTGATGTTTGCCCTAGTGACCACCTACATCACTCTAATTTCATAAAAACAAGAATGAGAGGGCATAGATTAAAGTAAGCTTCAAAAGAAGCAAGGGTGAAGCAAGGAGAAACATTTTTACTCAGTGAGCGGCTTGAGTATGGAATGCACTGCTGGGAAATGTGTCGGAGGCAGGTTTCAATTGAGGCATCAGGAGGAACATTGGATGATTTGGAGACAGTGAGGTCTGCAAATGTTGGAAGTTGGAGCCAATAAACGTGGAGCTGGAAAAGCACAGCAGGTCAGACAGCATCTGAGGAGTCTGGGGAGGGGGAGGGGAGCCCAGTAATAAATGGAGGGGGTGGGGCTGGGGTAGGGTAAGTGGGATGGAGACAGGTGGATGTAGATAGGGGTTTATTATTGTTGGGAAGTGGGAAGGATGGAGTGGATACGTGAGTCGGAAGATGGACAGGTTGGGGGTGGAGAGATTATGAAGCTGGTGAAGTCAATATTCAGGCCACTGGGCTGTAAGCTGCCAGGGTGAAATATCAGGTGTTGTTCCTCCAGTTTACGTTTGGCCTCGCTCTGACAGTGGAGGAGGCCCAGGATGGACATGTCACCAGGGGAGTGGAGGGGAAGTTAAAGTGGATGGCAACCAGAAGTTTAGGTTAGTTGGTGCATGCAGAGCACAAGTGCTCCACAAACCAGTCCCGGCGTCTGTTTGTGGTCTCTCCAATATAGAGGAGACCACATCAGGAGCAACAGATACAGTAGATGAGGTTAGATGAAGTGCAGGTGAATCTCTGTCAGATTTGCAAGGATTGTGTTGGTCTTTGGACAGAGGTGAGAGGGGAGGTGTAGGGACAGATATAGCACCTCCTGCGGTTGCAAGGAAAGGTACTGGGTGTGGTGGAGGCGTTGGTGGGAAGTATGGAGCTGACGGGGACGTCGCGGAGTGAATGGTCCCTGCAGAAAATTGACAGCGGGGCGGGAGGGAAATGTCTTTTTGGTGGTGGGGTCTGATTGTAGGTGGCAGAAATGTCGGAGGATGATATTTTGTATTTGGAGGTTGGTGGGGTGGTATGTGAGGACTAAGGAACTTTATCCTTGTTTTGGGGAGAGGGTTTGAGGGCAGAAGCACGGGAAATGGGGGAGATGCAGTTGAGGGTATCTTCAATAACAGAGGAGGGAAAATTATGGTCCCTAAGGTAGGAGGATAACTGGGAAGTCCTAGAGTAGAACGCCTCATCCTGGGAGCTGGTGCAGCGGAAGAATTGTGAGTATGGGGTTTTTTTGCAGGAGGGTGGGTGAGAGGAGGTGCAGTCGAGGTAATTGTGGGAATCAGTTGGTTTGAAATAGATGTCAGTGGTGAGTCGGTTACTGGAGATGGAGACGGAGAGGTCCAGGAAGGAGAGAGAGGTGTCAGAAATAGTCCAGGTGAATTTGAGGACAGGGTGGAAGGTGGTGACAAAGTTGTTGAACTGTTCGAGTTCCTCCTGGGAGCATGAGGCAGCACCGATACAGTCATCAGTGTTGTGGAGAAAGAGGTGTGGAATGGTGCTGGTGTAGTTATTTGGATAGAAATAGTGTGTTGGGATATGGGGAAAAGCAGGAGATTGGCAGTAGGGAATGATGGTCTTTTGCAGAGCTGGTACAGCATACTGGATCAAGTGGCCTGTCCTCCAGTGTAACAATTCTGTGACTCTATAAGTTTGTTATTATCTGTATGGTACTCCAAAGCCTATGCATGCCAGCAGCTTTGGAAACAGCATTGATCAGTGTGCAAGGGATGCTGATGACCACTTCTGGCTCTTTGTGGTATTTTCCCCCTCTACCACTATATGGTATTGGGCAAGAGCTCTGCAAGAGAACTTGCTGCCTCCAGTCCTGTTTTGTATTTGCTTTATGTCGGGCCTATCTAATGATTAGATACACCACCTGCTTGGGATATCTCCAGAAGAGACACTGTTCTTGGATGACAAGAAAGTTTATTGCTTGACAACAATAAGTGGTCATATTTTGGTCCTACATAATGACCAAGATTTTAAGGAGCTGGTACGGATACATGTGTTTTCTCCAAAAGCTGGAGTAGAATTCCTCGTCTTCACTCACTAACTGGCTCTCACCATTCTACAAAATATTACCTACAATGTAACATGAGCATTAACTCCTTCAGAACCAATATGTTATACAACATGTGCCACTGGATTTAATCATTGTCCCTGATGTGGAAACCTCACTGTACAGTATGAGGGATCGACTGACTGGTATGTGAGTTTTTTTTACAGTTTGAATTGGCCTTATCATTAGCTGGAACCTATTCACTATACAGTTGAAGAGTCAGGTACTCTCAGCCCAACAGTTTATTTTGTGGTGCTGTGGAGTCCATGGACCATGATCATGTTGGTTGTGGGCGATTGCCTTTTCAAGTATTGGAAAAATCTCTTGTTGTGTTTTTGGCTGCGCTTCAGCCCAATGGCTCCTGATCTTTGGGCACCCAGTGTGGAGGGTTCCGGCCAGATCGGAGGACTTCTTCATGAGTCTGCTCCTGGGTCTGGCCAGACTGGCTATAAAGAGGTCTGGGTGGGGGGAGGGGGGCTGGTGGTGATCTCTGCCAACTGTCTGCCCCCTTCCGTGATTACATTCATGCCTGGGTGCCCTTGGAGAAGGAGCACATTGGTGTCCATCAGTGCTCTCGATGCCTTTAGAGGGAGCTGGGCACTGTGGAGGATATTGTGCTTTATTGCCCCCTCCAACTCCATTTTGATTTAGCCTCTTCCTTCTCTTCCGACATCCCCCACCACTTTTGGTTTGCCTTGCCTATAATGGGCTTTGCTTGTAGATACGCAGTTGGATACACAGGGTTTTTTCCCACTATCGGTGGAATCAATGATAAACAAGAGCCATGTAGGAAGATGGTACTTCTTTCCCACCTCTACTTGGGTCAGGGGATGGGGGTGAAATTAGCTACAAATTTTTGGAAGCTGGCTATCTGTTGGACATAGTAGCTGTTAATGTTTCGAATTGAGCTGTTAAGAGATACTGAACGAGTACAATTGCTGAGCAGTAATTCGGCGAAATGTCACATTTTGTGATCTTTATCCCAATTTCCTTGGAGCCATTACCTCCTCCATAGACCGCTAAAGGTAAAAAGACAAAGGTGGTGTGAAATGAGCCCATGCAGTTTGCAGAGTCTCCGGTTCAATCCCAGATCCGTGGGAAGTTGTTCCAAGTGAGGATTAATTTCCCGTCATGTGTGAGAAAATGAGCAACAGTTATTTATCTATTAAACAACAGCTGGTATGATAATGATATTGTTTGACCAATTGTGAAGAAGGATCAGAAATTTAAAATAAACAATTTGAAGTAGGTCGTGGCGCACAGGAAAGTGGTGGGTGCAGTATTTCTGTTGCTCTCATGGGATATCCATTTAAACCCATTTCCTCCCCCCCCCCACCCCAAAACACTTCCTCGTTAACTATTTAATGTCAATTCAAGTTCTGTACATTTTAGTAGCAGATGTTCGATTGTGCTAAATTGGTTGTGAGGCTCCTACCACCCTGCAGTCTAAGGCTTGCAGAGACTTGTCAGATTTAGCAAGAATTTAAACATTTCTTTTCAGTTTTAGCTTCCACTTAAACAGCCTTTCTGTAATTTTATGCATGTTTCACTTGGCAACAGTTATCGCTCAGAGGATCGTTTCTGTATGAGTGAGTTAGTCATCTTTGCTTTTTATTTTTTTCTCTTTTCTGGGGTACAGTTTTTTTTTGAAATTCACTCACAGGATGTGTGCATTGCTGGCCAGGCCAGCATTTATTGCTCATCCCTAATTGCCCAGAGGGCAGTTAAGCATCAACCATATTGCTGCGGGTCTGAAGTCACATATAGGCCAGACCAGGTAAGGATGGCAGATTTCCTTCTCTAAAAGGCAATTAATTAATTAGTGAACCAGGTAAGGTTTTTCTGACAATCGGCAATGGTTTCATGGTGATTAGAACTTTAATTCCAGATTCATTTCTTTGACTGACATTAGCTGAGTTTCTAGATTAATAGTCTAGTGGTAATATCACTAGGCCATTGCTTCCCCACAATTTGATGCAGAGTGATGCCAACAGCATGGGCTCAATTCCCACATTGGCTGAGGTTACCATGAACGTCTCTCCTTCTCAACCTCTCCCCTCGCCTAAGGTTTGGCGACCCTCTGGTTAAACCACCACCAATCGTGTCTCTGTAAAGAGAGAGCAGCCCTATGGTCCGGTAGGATTATGGCAACTTTACTTTTTACAGTTCAGATACTGGTGACCCTATTTGTAATTGATCTTAGAACACTAGTGGAGATTGGTGCAGTTAAGAAAGACATTGGTACAGACCAATGATGTGCAGGTTAGATGGATTGGCCATGCTAAAAATAAAATGTCTGTAGTGTTCAGGGATGTGAAGGTTGGGTGGATTGGCCGTGGTAAAGGTGGGGATATAGTAGGGTGGCTGGATCTGGGTGGGATGCTCTTTGGAAAGTCAGTGCACTCGATGGGCTGAATGGCCTTCTGCGCTGTGGAGATTCTGTGATTATCTATGATTTGATTTGAGGAGAAGATTGGTGCTGCGTTGGCATCTATTGCCCTCCACAATGATGCTGATAATTCCCAGCAGGTCTCTATAAGATGCAACTTATTTCCATTGATTAGGGCCATGAGTCGAGAGTCATGAAGTGCTTTGAAACATCCCAAGAATGTGATAAGATGCTACCTAAATGTAAGACCAGTTTTGATTATCTTATCATTACTAAAAGTTGCAGATGTCAGCCAGGATAGGAGTGAGATAAGGATTAGCAGTTGTGACAATAAATTGATGTTCTGAATATGCAGGTTTACCATAAGTTAAGTCATCATGTCCTTCCTGGGTGAATTGACATCCAAATTCACTGAAGAAATCATTAAAAGCAGGCACAATGTCAGAGACTCATCCAGGATACCATGATCTGAGCACTGTTACTTCCACAAGGATCAGGGAGCGAAACATTTTGGTAGGTTTCCTTTTATATTAAACATTTTAATGTTTAATTCTCTTTTCTTTAAACATTTTCCAAGTATAATTTCCTTTTCTTTAAACATTTTCCAAGTTTAATTCCCTTTTCTTTATACATTTTCCAAGTTTTCAATTACACTGTTATCCAAGTTATCAAGTGGACAAATGCAAAATGCTGGAAATCTGGAGTAAAATTTGAAAGGCTTGGCAATAATCAGCGACTGTAAGCCAGCAGTGGAGAGAGTAATTGAATTAAGCTTTCATTAGAAAGGTTATTGATTGGAAGCTTTAACTTTGTTTCTCTAACCACAGAAGCTGCCCGACTTGCTGAGTATTTCCAACATTTGACTGTGAATAGAATTTATTTCTCTTTTTTAAAAATTATTTATCAACTAATTATTGTTGCATTTAATTGGTTCAGCTCAAAAAGCCATCGAGAAGACATGATATAGGAGCAGAAGTAGGCCATTCAGCCCATTGAGTCTCCCCTGCCAGTCAATGAGATTGTGGCTGATTTGCTAATTCTCCGCTTCCCTTTCCTGCCTTTTTCATATTACCCTGATTCCTTTGCTGTTTAAAAAAATCTGTCTGTCTCAGTCTTGAATATATCTAATGACCCAGCCTCGACAGCTCTCTGCTATATAGAGTTTCACAGACTCTCTATTCCCAGAAGAACTTCCTCCTTATCTCTGTCCTAGATGTGTGACCCATTATTCTGAGATTATGCCGTCTAATTCTGGACACTCCCATAGTGGGGAAACAATCTTCAGCATCTATCCTGTCAAGTCCACTGAGAATTTTGTATGTTTCAATAAGGTTGCCTCTATTCTTCTATATTCTGAATCGAGGCCCAATCTACCAGCCTCTCATAAGACAGCTCCTCCATACTTGGTAACAGCCTAATGAACTTCTCTGGACTGCCTCCGATGCGAACGTACCCTTTCCTTAGATCAGAGTTCTCTGTCTGCTAATACAAGGGCCATCTATTATTGTTGCAAATCCTAGTCAAAGCCACTTGGCTCCTGTAGACTGGTCAAAGTGAAGGCAAGGGCAAGAACTGTCTTTAGATTTGGGCTTATTTCTAACACAGTTTTTTTTACATATTAATACCAAATACAACATACACAATATTCAGAGATATACCAGGCTGTAATATTACTGTTAACTGAATTGTTGAAAGACCACTGAATGTACTCCACATGCTTCTCTGCACATGTCCCTTCACATTCAGATGGTTGGACTTCCCGTTTCTGCCTTGCTTCCCATGTATTTCACACTATTCCTAACTCTACCTATGTTGTACTATTTATGCCCAGTGAGGTGTAGTGGCGTGTCATCATCGCAATATTGTTCCAGGCTCCTAAAGCTCTGACACCAGTTGCCTCTCTCCCATTTTACAGTGGGCTATGGTGGCATGTCTGCCCCTGGTTTACTGATGTCAATTAGTGCCCACCTAAATGCCTAATCCTGTTTCCACCCCCCCCGCCCCCGCCACCAACTCCATTCAACCCTCTGTAAGTGAGTCCTGCGCTATGTAGAATGCCTGACCATCTTCGATGGCTCCACAACCAGCCATTCAATAACAATCTTAAAGTGGAAGGAGCAGTCATTACTTCAGCATTCAGCATTGGGTTTTTTTTTGCCAGTGGAGAGAGAGTGTAATTTTTGATTTTGATGGGCAAAGTTTACAGTATCGTGTAAGTAATGATGCTACTCATTTGACCACATTCTTCCCAATCTCTGCTGCCTCTTTCAGTTTTGGAGCTGTCCAAGATTTCGGTGATTTCTCCCCTAACTCCAGTCTCCTGGGCATTCCCCACTTGCTGCGTACATTATCGGTATCTGTGTCTCCAGCTGCCTACGCCAAAAGAAGTTGTAAAATTTCCTCCCCAGACCTTTTGGCCACTCCACCTCTTTCTCCTGCCTTTAAGACGCTCCTTAAAATCTTCGACAAAAAAAACATGCGTTCAGCTGATTTAATGGTTTCCTCCTTTGTCTCTCTTTATTTGCTGCCTTACTTGTCTGTGAATCTCTTTGTGATGTCTTCCTATGTTAAAGGAGCTATATAAATTCATGTTGCTGTTGCTATGTTACAGCTCTGGAACTCCTGCAGAGTGGAACATAGATATGCTGTTATAATGGTTGCAGGAAATTCCAGACCATAAAGTTTTCCCCTCTCTGTGCATTGAGCAACCAGCCATACACATTCTGTTTGGCAGGCTTACAGCTGCAGTATTAGTACTTTTGACTAGAGATTTGCAGTTGGTATTCTCATCGTCACAGACACTCTGACCTGTGCTGCACCTTTCTTACAACTTCCATGTCTAGGATTTTCTTGTCCCTTGATCAAGTTTGGGGAATGATGCAGGTACAGGGTACTACCATGCATTAAATACTATTACAGTGTCCACATTCTGAAAAGTGCAGTGCGTTGGCCAATTTGTCTTTCTTGAGTTGAGAGTTTATATAAGGCCACCTTTTGGCATACAAATTCCCTGAGATTACAGAACAAGCCCTGCTCTGTGTGCTGTGAAGTCATGTGCTGTGCTCCAGAATGTAAACAGTGCCCAGAGACTGACAAACAGTCAAAAGTTTATTAATTAGCATTTCCCAGTGGGGGAAGTTTCTCATTTTATGATGGCACTTTCTCACTTTTTTTTTAAGCTTGTCTTCTCACCCTCCAATACTACTGTTGTAAAGGCACACCAAGGTAGGAGAATGAGGAAACTGCATTGTAATGAGGCAAGGCAATGTATTAATGATCATGCTAATGCAATGCTATTGCTGCTCACTGGTGAGAACCTTGCATTTCTCTTTAACAAAATTAGAAGCTCCTTGCTGGCCATTTCATGCAATTCTTCCAACTTTCTCACCATTGCCCAGGGCTGAGAAGGTTCTGCTCAATGTTCTGGGTCAAGTATGGCTCTTCAGTTGTGATTCTACTCAATACTGTTTCTCCCACCACATGGCATTTTCTGTTCTTTTTAACTCCGATTTCCAGTGTTGACAGTATTTTGTTTGTTCCTATCAAAGACCCCTTGGCTGCAGCACAGTTCAATTAATCTCCTCTTGTTTGAGATAGACAGGACCATAGGAGGTGGTCTCTCTTGCTGGCTAATTCTTTGTTTCTAATCATAGAATCCCTATAGTGTGGAAACAAGCCCTTCGGCCCCACAAGTCCACACCAACCCACACAGCATCCCACCCCACTAATCTACACATCCCTGAACACTACGGGCAATTTAGCATGGCCAATCCACCTAACCTGCATGTCTTTGGACTGTGGGAGAAAACCGGAGAACCCAGAGGAAATCCACGCAGACACTGGGAGAATGTGCAAACTCTACACGGACAGTGGAATCGAACCCAGGTCCCTGGCGCGGTGAGGCAGCAGTGCTAACCACTGAGCCACCGTGCCACCTGTTTCATTTGTCTGTTCTTGAATGATCCTTTTAAGTGTGCACCAATACGTTTAAGACCTCTACGACCAGAGGTATCTGCGTGTGAGATGTGGGCGTCGCTTGCTGGGTCGTCATTTATTTCCCATCCCTGGTTGCACTTGAGAAAGTGGGTGATCAGCTGTTTTCTTGAACCACTCCATGTGCTGTAGGTTGACCCACAATGCCATTAGGAAAGGAATTCCAGGATTTTTATTGAGAGACACTGAGGGAATGGTGTTATATTTTCCAAGTCAGGATGGTGAGTGGCTTGGAGTGAAATTTACAAGGTGGTGGTGTACAGATGGGATAACTGTATCGTCACAGTGAGATTTATGATTTAATTATGCCTTGTGTTGGTACCTCAAACATAGTTCACTGTTTATGAAGATTGGAAGAAGTAATAGTGCAAAAACAATGATCAAGATAAATGGTCAACAGCTGGAATAGGTATCTCAATGTCAGTATCTTGGAAGTAACTTTTCAGTTAATGGTTACTGGTGTTGAGATATAGTAAATAATTTGTTGTTCAAACATTAAAACAATTGCTCAGCATAGGAATGGGATCTTGTAGAAAGAATGGCTGGGACTGCAGTTTGAACTATCTTGTACTGAGCTGAAAGGAGACCTTGAGGAGAGCCTTGGACTAGAAAGTGAATCTGGAGAATGTAGTGGGTCAGTTGTTGAGCAACAGAAAATATCTCTGAATGATGGAGGAGATAAGTTTGTATGTAAGTATCCAATTAAAAATGGATAACCAAGGTTGGTTTGGTCATACTCAAACTTGCTGAAGGAGGTAACGAAGCAAAATTAGAGGGCTATAAAACAAGGAGGAAGAGATGGTAGTCAATGTGAGACTGAAAATCGCAGGGCTCCTACAAGTAACTGGAGAGGAAAACGAGGTGTGGAGAAATGATCAGAGGACCAGCCCTTCGGCAGATCAAACAGCTATGTATTCATGGCGGCCTAAGCCAAGAACTGTTTTCTCTTTTGATGTTTCTGAGTGGCAACACTGGGGCAATTCAGTATTACTGCACCTACATAGGAACAGGAGTAGGCCATTCAGCCCTTCAAGCCTGTTCCACCATGCAGTGAGATCATGGCTGATCTGTGGTCTGACTCCATATACCTGCCTTTGGCTCATATCCCTTAATAGCTTTGCTTAAAAAACATTTATCTCTCTCCGACTTAAAATTTAACAAGTGGTCCAGCGTCCATTGCTGTTTGTAGAAGAAAGTTCCAAACATTTACTACTTTTATTTTTGTGTGTAACAGTGCTTCCTAACCCCTCTCCTTAATGGTCTGGCCATAATTCTAAGACTATACACCCCTGAGTTCTAAAATCCCCAAACAGTGGAAATAGTTCATCTACCCCATCTTTCTCTGTTAATATCTTAAAGACTTTGATCACTCAGCCTTCTAAAATTCTAGAGAAAAGAGGCCTAATTTCTACAGTCTTCCCCTCATAACTTAGCCCTGAACTTCAGGGTTTTGTTTTTGTAATCCGCCAAGATGTCCTTTCTAAGGTGTGGTGCCCAGATCTGCTCACAATACTCCCAAGTTGGGCCTAAACAAGTTTTTGTGTAACTGCAGAATAACTTCTGTATCCCTAACAAATCAAGAAAACACCTCCAGGGACGCTTTACGTGAACTCAGATGGAGGACAGGCTGTTTAAATAATGGTGCCAGTGACCTGATTGGCAAAATTGTTTTATTTTCGCCAGCCTGGTACTGCTAGTTCTTAATGTCTAACTCTCTGGCATCCAGCAACATGGGTTTAGCTGGCTGGTTGGTCAACTGTCAGACAGATAACTCTTTCACTACCAGGCAGTTTACTGTTTGACAAGGCATCCTAAATTCCATCAGCGGACTGCAAGGATTTCCTGACTATCAGCCATGGTGAATCTAGAAAGCCTACCTCTTTACAGTTCTCCCTGGCTGTCCTGCACTAGCAGAAAGGAGGCTGATGGAATTGAAAATGAATGGAGAAGGTCTCCATTCCTCACCGCCTTACTGCATTTGTCAGCTGAGGGGCAGGCACACTGCTCTTCTGTCTCCCTTTTCCCTCCTGTTTCTTTTCTCGCTTGCTGTTGTGAATGAGGCTTGTGCTGTCAGACATACTGTCCCCCCCACCCCCTAGTTCTGGAGAATCCATTCAGAACCCCTGGGAGGGGAATCCAAGTGTGTGCGAAACTGGGAAATTGTTCTGTCTGGGAATCTGGGTTGAGTCAAAGACAATTGAGCAGCTCTGTGCTTCAAATGGGTAATTAATGTAAGAGTAATGGTAAATACAGCTGGCACCATCACTGCTGTGCAAGATTAATGTTGCATCATTAAGTATGGAGGGAGGGGCATGGGTGGAGGTGCATGGGCTGGGGGCTGGGATGGGGGTTGGGAGGCTTGCCTTTGAGGTGAAACAATCCCCACTTAGCATACAAAGGCAGGCTTCACAAGAATGTGGAACAAACTGGAAGTCTGCATTTGCTTTGCCCCTCCCCCAACCCAGCAGCATCCGCAATATTGAGTGAAGATTGAACGATCAGTTGGAATGCAGTCTGCATCTCGATGAGCTTCATTCTTCTGTCTGCCTGTACATGAAAGCTCAGGGAGGGTACAACTCAAGAGACCCTTCTCTATTGAATCTTTTCCACACCCTCTCTTTCAGTGGAGGGCAGCAAGCACAAAATGCCTCAAATGCTTTCTTTTTTTTTTACAGCAATCAAATTTGTATTCTTTTTCCTTTCTTTTGTTTTCTCTGTTTTTTTTGTTATTTTCTATATCTGGAAGTGCTATCACGCACACCACCAAAGAAACAAACTTTGTATTTTTAAGACCTGGTTTATTTTGCAGCAGCAAACTAGCACTTGAAGACCCCAAACCTGCAATTTATCTTGATTTCAGGTGGATATGAGATCAGCTGCCTTCAAAACCACGAACAGGCATGGAATCAGAATCACATCTTCAACCAGCGTCTAAATATTCGTTCTAAATAAAAACTTTTTAATGTGTTCCTCTTGAGCAATCATCTGATTTAATTTCTCTGCATTCTGTAAAGCATTACTCTAAATGATTTCAGCAGAGGTTCTGAGGAAAAGCCATTGTTGTAATTAATTTTCCCTATTTTCCTCTGTCTGCAGGTATTGTCTGAATATTTCTATCGTGCTCTGTATTTATTTATGTCTTAGATTTCCATGTTCTGCAGTATTTTGCTTTTTTTTTGGGGAGGAATGGAACTTTTTTCTTTCCAGTTCCTTTCAGATTGCTGCTGATCTAATATAGATTAAGTATCAGTTTCTGAGATGGAACTAACAACCTTTTAAAGTAATTTAGTTTGCTTCGATCACGTGGGAACGATGGGGACTCCTGTGGAATCCAGGCCTCTTATAATGTAGTGATTGGAACCATGGCTAGGTCAGTCTCATTAGAGTCATAGAGATATGCAGCACAAAACAGACCCTTCGATCCAACTCGTCCATGCTGACCAGATATCCTATATAAATCTAGTCCCATTTGCCATATCCCTCTAAACCTTTCCTATTCATATACTTATCCAGATGCCTTTTAAATGATGCAATTGTGTGAGATCCTTGATTGGGGCCGTTAACCTGGGCTAATCAGGGATCCCTGGCTGACAAATATAGACAGGAGATTCAGAAGGTCCCCTCAGTCTAGGGACTGACTTTGAGCTGGCTGGTCAGAACCCATGTACAGTGAACATGTAAATAAACGGTGATCTAGTGACAGGATAGCGCCTCTGTGCAGTTAGTTCACACCATATACCTGGCCAGGTTGATTTTAAAAATATCTAAACTGGAAATCGCCTGGTGGTGACAGTTATCTATCAATAAGATGAAAATATTGATTCAGTTAATGCTAATTACTGCGTAACAAGAAGCTAATCCAAGAGGTCATCAGAGACTCCTTAAACAAGACAGATTGAATGCATGGTTTGAAAACAGTAAGGGATACACTGTCAAGAAACAATGCCTGACACATAGACCAGGTGAGTAGCAAATGAGATTCACATGGAAATTTGGTGCAGTCAGCTGTGTTAAGTACAGTTTATTGCAACCAGTAAAGTGTGTTAAGTATAAGTTATGATTATCAGTAGTTGTAAGGCTTGCCAGTAGCTAGATTTATTAATATAAGGCCAAGTAAAATAAAGTTAATATAACTGAAGTAAAGTTATGGCATGGCAGACCAGCTCAGTCACCTGGGAGAAGGGTCCAGACTTGAAACGTCAGCTTTCCTGCTCCTCTGATGCTGCCTGGCCTGCTTGTTCATCCAGCTCTACACCTTGTTATCTCTGACTCCAGCATCGGCAGTTCCTACTACCTCTCAGTCACGTGGAATGTGTCTCCTGTAGTATGTGGGAATATGTATGAAGCTACCAGTGACCTAGACAACCATATGTGTACGAAGTGTTGTCAGTTCCAGAAAATTGAACTCTGGGTTTTGGAGCTCGAGTGGCAGCTGAGTCACTGTGTTGCATCTGTGAGGCTTAGAGCCATATCTGTGTAACATTTTTGCCACAGGCTAGGGACATAGTGACAGAAAGGGAAGGTTGACCAGCAGGCAACCCGGGAGGTGGTGATGGAGTTACCTGAGGTTCTGCTCGCTAACCAGTTTCCAGTTTTGGTTACTGGTAAAGATGTTGGCTTCTCAGAGGAGTGTCGCCAGAAAAGAGTCAGGCTATGGGTGACCATCACTGCCATGCATGCCTTACCTTATTCTACACGGTAGCTATAAGTACTGTTCACTGCATCTGCCTCTTTTGCAAAGCCATACCCAGCCGGTGAAGGCTGTTCCTGACATTCCTTGTCCGGTATAGGGCAGGGTTCAGCGGAAATGGTTAGTGGCAATTTGACAGATGCAACCAACTAGATAACACTGCCTGGTGGTCTCTCATATTTGCACACCGTTACTGTGAAACATGGTGACCTGTAAACAGGATTCATCTGAGAGAACATCAGACGACACTTTCACATCGTTTCACTGCCAGATCTGTGTTGCTTTTACCAAGTTGGTTATTTCACATTGGCTGTGGATGCGGGCATCCAGGTACCAAGATAGTGGGCACTTCCACTGTAATGTAGAGCCAGAAGGCATTTTATTAATAGGGCCAGAGAGTACAAGAATATGGAGGCAATGTTGAATTTGTGTAAGACACTTGTTAGACCTTAGCTGCAGTATTATGTGACCTCGTTCTAACTCTCGAAATTCGTACAAGTTACGATAAGGTGGGCAAGATGTTTCCCCTGGTAGGTAGTGTTGAGAACCAGGGGATATTAACTCAGGACTAGATTAGACCATGTAAAATTGAAATAAGAATGCATTTCTTCATTCAGAGGGTGGTGAATTATTGGAATTCTATACCTGAGAAGCTGTGGAACTCAATCAATGAGCAGGCTCAAGACAGAGAAACAAACACCAAAGATGCTTGAGAAATGCAGCAAAAACTGGGAAGTTCTGAGCAAGAGTCATACTGGACTCCAACGCAGTTTCTCTGTCCGTGGATGCTGCCAGTCGCGCTGAATTTCTCCACCATTCCCGGTCTTTGTTTCAGATATCCAGCATCTGTAGTATTTTGCTTTTAAGGTCAAGGCAGAGTTCTGGAGGTTAATACCATCAAAGGAATTGGGCAAAGTGGCATGGAGGTAGATGATCAGCCATGATCTTATTGAATGTTGGAACAGGTTTGATGGGCTGAATGGCCTACTCCTGTTCTTATTGCCACTGTTGGTTAGTGCCGGGTTCTAGCTCTGTAATAACAGGGACCTAGGGTGCAAAGCTGTTGGGCCTGTTCCCATAGTTTACTGAAATCCATGACATGAACCTGGTGCACACCCACAAATCTGTGGATCTGCAATACCTTGTTTATCAAGATGGAGGCTTTGGGCACTCCAGTGTTGAGACGACTCCTTCTTCTTGCAGTTGTTCTTGGATTGACCTCTTTCCAATGGTAACTGCAGGTTTTTAGCAGTGCACTGCTTTTTTGTTAACCAGGCTGCCAGGGTCTGGATTGGAGGCGGGTAGGTGCTAAAAGTAGCCCTATGTACTGACTGTGTAGTTGCCTGATTCTAACACTGTGTCTCTCCTCAGTCTATCCTTTTGCAGAGAGTTCCCAATCTAGCAGGGCATCTCAGCAGCCCATGGAATGGTGAGCAGATCAACTTTATCTGAGAGCCTTGACTGAGGCCAATTAAAGGCAAATAATTGTAACGTTTGTCAGGAGAAACCCGCGTCATCGCATGATGTCAGGAGATCTGAAGATTGGCCTTTGGCCTTTATTTATGTTTCATGGTGGCAAATTCCAGCGAAGGAGCTCAGATTCAATACAGCGCCAGTGTTGACTTTAGCCATGTACTCCAGCTGTGTGACGTCCTTGTGTTGCAAACAGTCTTGAATTGCAACTGCCAGCCCGATCAATTTGACATTGTGTAGAGAAAACTGTGTGGGTGTCAGTGTGCACAATGGAACACAGGGGAATAAGGGGAGATCTAAAGCTCATTGCCTCTCAATGAGTACTAGAGATGGACTGGCTATCACAGCTGTATAATTGTGCATCATGATAACAGGACTATAGATCTTTTCCCACACTGTGTTCCCTTGTATTTGATCAGATTACAGTTTTCTCCACTACCCGCATTTCCCCACCTCCTCCCCCAGCAATAAGGCTGGGAAGGGAGTGGGAGGTGAACTTATCTCTCTGTATTTTTCCTTCCTGTGAATTGAGAGTAAAAGTCTCCTGGGGGATCTCCTTTATCTAGAGAGAGGCTGAATAGTTTGTGTTGCTCAACAGGAACAGGATCCCAACACTTTTCTAACAGACAGAGCAGTGTGATTTCAGCTATTTGTATCGGGAAATGGCCTCAGCTTAGGTGGCCATTCCAAGCCTGTACACATCAACCTATATTTTATACTCAACCATGCTATTATTTCTTTGCCCAGACTGCTTTTTTTTAATCTCTAATCTTAAACCGATGCTCGCTTTCTCCCTCTATTCCAGAGGCTGATTGTTTGTTTGCCACAGCTAGTTAACGCTTCAGTAAGGTTGCTATCCTCAAGGAGCAGCCTTTATGATGGGTTTTGGTAACTCTTTTCCCACTCCAACACACGGAGAAGATGTTTCCATGAGTAGGAGAGACTAGGAGCCGAGGGCATAGCCTCAGAATGATGGGTTGACCCTTCCGAACTGAGATGAGGAGGGATTTCTTCAGCCAGAGGGTGGTGACTCTGTGGCACTCATTGCTGCAGAAGGCTGTGGAGGCCAAGTGATTGAGTGTATTTAGTGACCGAGATAGGTTCTTGATTCACAAGGGGATCAAGGGTTATGAGGAGAAGGGAGAAGAATGGCATAGAGAAACATATCAGCCATGATTGAATGACAAGTGACAGTGGCTTTCCTTTTGTCAATGACTGACCCCATGACTTATAGGATAATAATTGTGCTAGAAATGCATGTGGATGGATTGATTGATTCATTGTCACGTGTACCAAAGTACAGTGAAAAGCTTTGTTTATGAGTAGTACAGACAGATCATAGTAAGCAAGAGGTTGTAAAAAGATTTAGACAGAGGGGTACAGATTACATTGCACAGGGTGTGCACTAGGCAAGATCAACGTTAGCAAGATCAGCATTATTTGAAATTAGAAGGTTCATTCATCAGTCTAATAATGGCTGGGAAGAAGCTGATCATAAACCTGCTGGTGCGTGTGTTCAGGCTTCTGTATCTTCTGCCTGATGGAAGAGGTTGTAGGAGAGCATTACTGGGGTATGATGGGTCTTTGATGTTGGCAGCCTTTGCGCAGCGGTGAAATGTGTAAATAGAGTCCATGGATGGAAGTTTGTCTTCTGTGATGGTCTGGGTGTGCACACCACCTCCTGTAGTTTCTTACTGTCCTGGGCAGAGTAGTTTACATACCAGGCCATTATGTACCCGGGCAGTATGTTTTCAATGGTGCATCTGTAGAAGTTGGTGAGGGACTGTATCGACATGCCAAATTTCCTGAGCTGCCTGAGGAAGAAGAGATGTTGTTGTGCCTTCCTGACCGTCACATCTATGTGAGAAGTCCAGGACAAGTTGTCAGTTATCCTCACTCGGAGGAACCTGACGCTCTCCACCCTCTTGGAGCCTACATTCTTGTTCAGCCCTTCACACCGTTTAGTTAAGATCATGGGGCATTGCTCCACCAAGTTAACAGGTTCACTGCTGTCATGGTATATGATGGCATACAGCACAGAAACACAGACCTTTCGGTCCAACTCATGTGCCAAAAGGACATTCCAATCTGACCTAGTTGCGTTCACCAGCATTTGGCCCATATCCTTCTAAACCCTTCCTATTCATGTATCCTGATGCCTTTTCATAGAATCCCATATTTATTAAATAGAATCCCTGCAGTGTGGAAACAGGCCATTTGGTCCATCGAGTCCATACCGACTCTCCCAAGAGCATCCCACTCAGACCCACTCCGCTACCCTGTGACCCTGCATTCCCCATGGCTAATCCACCTAGCCTGCACATCTTTGGACTGTGGGAGGAAACCGGAGCACCCGGAGGAAACCCACGCAGACACAGGGAGAATGTGCAAACTCCACACAGACAGTCACCCGAGGCTGGAATCCAACTTGGGTCCCTGGTGCTGTGAGGCAGCAGTGCTAACCACTGAGCCACTGTGCCGCCCCATGTTGTAATTGTGCCAGCCTCCACCACTTCCTATGGCAGCTTGTTCTGTACACACGCCACCCTCCTGTATGATTAAGCTACCCCTCAGGTCCCTTTTAAATCTTTCCCCTCTCACCTTAAACCTATTTCCCCTGGTTTTGGACTCCCCTACCCTGGGGGGAAAAAAGGCCTTGGCCATTCACCCTATCTATGCCCCTCATGATTTTATGAACCTCTATAGGATCACTCCTTAGTCTCCGACACTCCAGGGAAAGAAGCCCCGGCCTATTCAGCCTCTACCTATTGCTCCGGTTATAGGTCACTTTGGTTCTGATCACACCAATGATGCTTCAAATTGGGGTCTAGGCCCGAAACGTCAGCCTCTCTGCTCCTATGATGCTGCTTGGCCTGCTGTGTTCATCCAGCCCTGCACCTTGTTGTCTCAGATTCTCCAGCATCTGCAGTTCCTACTATCTATGCTTCAAATTTGGTTTGTTTTTGCACTGGGCACCTTTGAGATTTGTATGCAACAAGTGGCCTCTGAAACCGAGATTCAGTGTTTGGAACAGTGCTAGCACGCTGATTAACATGCGCGAAACCTCCCAGCAGTGAATGACTGATCCCACCACAGCAGCTGGTGAACATTTATTTTAGTGAAACATTTGATCATAGAATCCTATAGCATGGAAACGGGCCTTTTGGCCCAGCAAGTCCACACCACCCCTCTGAAAAGCATCCCACGCAGACCCATTCCTCTACCCCTGCATTTCCACATGTCTAACCCACCTAACCTAAACCTAAACATCCCTGAACACTATGGGTAACCCACCTAGCCTGCACATCTTTGGATTGTGGGAAGAAACTGGAGCACCCGGAGGAAACCCACACAGACACAGGGAGAATGTGCAAACTCTACACAGACAGTCACCCGAGGGTGGAATCGAACCCGGATCCCTGGCACTGTGAGGCAGCAGTGCTAACCACTGAGCCACTGAGCCACTGTGCCACCCATAAAGTTATTCGTGAGGTCACTTTAGGCTGCTTGGCCTGCTGTGTTCATCCAGCTCTACACCTTGTTATCTCAGATTCTCCAGTATCTGCAGTTCCTACTATCTCTCACTTTAGGAAAGTTGTGTTTAATTCTGGTCACCCTGCTACAGGAACGATATTGTTAAATTTGAGAGGGTGCAGAAAAGATTTGCAAGGATGTTGCCGAGTGAGAATGAGGGGGAGAGTGAACATAATAGAATAGACCATCCTTTATTGTCACGTATCCTCAAATACAGAAGTATAAGAGTACAGTGAAAAGTTTTACACTGTTGGTTGTTACAGCGTCACCTTAGATACAAGTACCTAGGTACAAATCTTAGGTAGAAAAAAGAGGAATAAATAGAAAGGTGTTATTTTAGTGATAAATAGTAGAAGTTATAAATATGGATGAAGACTGAAGATTGATCTGCAGAAGGTAGACTAATGATCGAACCTGGTGTCGTGTGTAGAGGGATTGACACAGGTTATCCACACCCATGTTCGTCGATGTGGAAAATGGCCAGTGTTGGTAAGATGCTAAAAGCTGGCTCTTTATACTGTTCACTTCTCATCTGGAACTGGGTTTATTACCTTGGATTATAGTTGGCACTCCTTTCAGACAGAATGCTGGCTGGCTTTAAAAATGCAGAGCAGATAGAACAGAATTCAATTTTAATTTAAACCGTTGTGCGGGAGACCGGATGTTACCCCTACCTTAGCCCTGAACTAATGTGCTGGCAGAGATGATCTGGTAAACCAGGTTTCTGAGGTATTCAGACTAGCCCTGATTAGTGTGGAGGAAATTTACTAGGATTTAGACCGGTATTTAATTAAAGTAAACAATAAAGGCAAAAAGGACTTGTACTTATGAAATGTTTTGAGCTGTCAAGTGTTTTATAACTAGTGAAGTACGTGGTGAAGTATTGTTACTGGTATTGTGCAGGAATTTTGGCAAACTGTTTGCACTCGGCAAGCTTCTGTAAACAGGAATATGATGATCTGATCATTTTTGTTTTGATTAAGCCTCTGCCACTCTTCTTCACAACAGTACCATTGAATTTTATACTTCCGCTCGAGCTGTGGAGATGGTGCAGTAATTTAACTGCCCATCTACAGGATGGCACTTCTAACAGTGCAGCACTCTTTCTCAGCACTGTTTTTTTTTCTAATAGAATCCCTACAGTGTGGAAACAGGCCCTTCGGCCCAACATGTCCACACCGAACCTCAGGGCATCCCACGCAGACTCATCCCCCATAACCCACCTAATCTAGGGCAATTTAGCATGGCCAATTCACCTAATCTGCACATCTTTGGACTGTGGGAGGAAACCACAGCACCCGGAGGAAACCCACGCAGACACAGGGAGAATCCTGTAGTATCAGCCATGATTTTTGTACTCCAGGTCTAGTTTAGTTATTTGAATCTGGAATCTTATGACTTGAATGTGCCACGGTTGACAACACTGGAATATGCATGGACCAAATTTTGGACAGCCATGATTTCTTGGCCTCAATTTGCCTTTTCAGATAATAACCAAAGTGCAGTTAATTCCTTTTTTTTAAGCAATTTCTGTAATCTTGCTGGATTTGACAGGTAACAACAGCAGAATCAGTATGCAGAAACAATTGGTTGTGTGTTTGTGTGACAGGGTCAATTCACCTGGCTGTTTAAGTAGATTTAAAGACCTGTTGCTGTCTCCTCGAGGGATGCTTTGGATGTTTGAGATTCACAGCAAAAGACAAACTGGAGTGTGTCAGAGAGGCTACTTGGATAGAGGATCAAAAAACACAGTACAGCATCATAACCTGGCTCACCAAACATGTGATGGGAAACAATAGGAGTTTAAACTAGTGACGATTCTGCCAATGATTCATCTTCTGTTGAAGGAATCATGCAAAACTAAATCACTGAAGGAGGGAGCTCAACAATACAGTGGAATAATTAAATCAACCTGTTGATGCAGCCATTTGTGAAATAGCTGTTATTCCCTGAGTGCCATTTCTATCATTCCTTTTCAATTACTTATGCAATTTCCTTTCTGAATGATATTGTTCTCCTGTATATCGTAAAGCATTTTGTGTTCTAACAATCCTCTGTGATGTCTGTCTTCTGATTTTCCATTTTTTTTGTCCTTCTAATAATTCCTGGTCATGGATTAGCAAGCCAGGTGAAATAACCTTCATGCACCCTTTGTAAACCTCTACTAAATTTTCCCTTAAAACTGTCTACCTGGTGGAATGGAACATGGAACGATTATTTTGTATATCCTCCTGAACTGTAATCATGTTACTGCCACTCAAAGAGATCTCGGAGTGTAGGTTCATAATTCATTTGAGGGTAGAGTCGCAGGTAGACAGGATAGTGAAGAAGGCGTTTGGTACGCTTGCCTTTATTGGTCATTGCATTGAGTATAGGAGTTGGGAGGTCATGTTGTGGTTGTAGTACAGGACATTGGTTTGGCCACTATTGGAGTACTGCGTGTAACTCTGTTCTTTCTGCTATTGGAAGGATGTTGTAAAAATTGGAAGAGTTCAGAAAAGATTTATGAGGATGTTGCCAGGGTTGGAGAGTTGAGCTATAGGAAGAGGCTAAATAGGCTGTGTTTATTTTTCCTAGAACATCAGAGGCTGAGGGGTGACCTTACAGAGGTTTATAAAATCAGGAGGGGCATGGATAGGGTGAGTAGCCAAGGTCTTTTCCCCAGGTTGGGGGAGTCCAAAATGAGAGGCAGTGGGTTTTAGGTGAGAAGGCAAAGATTTAAAAGGGACCTAAGGGGCAACTTTTTCACACAGAGGGTGGTGCATGAATAGAATGAGCTGTCAGAGGAGGTGGCGGAGGTTGGTCCAATTACAACATTTAAAAGGCATCTGGATGCGTATATGAATAGGAAGGATTTAGAGGGCCAAATGCTGGCAAATGGGACTAGATTAATATAGAATATCTGATTGGCATGGATGAGTTGAACCGAAAGGTCTGTTCCAATGCTGTACATGTCTGAGTCTATGACTTTACTCTGCTATACTTTTACAGCATTCTGCCTGAGGATAATATTGTTTTCTCTGTGCAATGTTTTTGGATATGTTTGTGTAGATTGAGAGGAAATGAGGACTGACTGCAGGAATGTTTTCTGTTCACTCTTAATGAGAAAAAAAAATTATTTAGTTTCAATAAAATTTCAAACTTAATTTATAACACTTCCAATGAACTGCTACAACAGATGCTCTGTCTCATTCACATTTTCACTCTCTGACACTCTCTCCCACCTGCTCGCATGCTCTCTCATTTGCGCTGTCACGTTGTATCTCTCCCTCTTTCATTCACACCCTCATGTTCTCTCTCATCACACTCTTTTGCTGTTTGATGTTCTTGCTCTCCTCCCTCTCCTTCCCCCTTCTCCCTCTCTCGTGCACACTCTCTCCCTCTCCATTCTCTCTCGTTCTCTCTCTTACATTCTCTTTCCAATAGGAAGAGATATTTTGAGGATTTTGGGTTTGCAATAGTTCTGGAATAACATTTTTTTGTGTTCAGAGGCCAATGGGACGGTAGATTGGAGCGTGATCAGTTCTGTTCCAATAACATGTTCTTGCTGCCGATCTGAATGCTGATATTCCACATAAGCTGAAACATATTGTAATGGATGTTTGTTGGCAATGATTACATAGTAGCCATGTTACAGATCTCAATGCCACATCTGGAAAGTGGGACTGTCCTTGCCCTCATTGAATTTCTAACTTTCTAAAATAGAATGGTTTTACATATTGCAATTGGTGAAATGCTGCAGCTACACCCATAACTCATCTTCAAATCCTGAACATCAAGTGCCTCCTGTGATTAATGAAAATGTGCACCCTCTGGCTGTCTCACCACACCCAGTTTCACTGAAGTCGGTTTGGATGTGTGGTGGCCCAGTTAGGAAGCAGAAATGAACCTTGTTGTTTCCAGGGTACAGTTTCCAGTCTATTTCCTTCTCCCTTCTGCTCTCCTCACTGGAATGGACATGAGCACCCCAAAATTTGTGTGTATCTGCACAAATTTAACAGTAAGCAGTTAGAATGTGGAATACTTCAATTATCTAAACGTTATCAATTTCTCCAGGCTTTCTGTGTAAATTATATCGGTACTTAGATTTTTTTTCACAAAAGACCGTAGTGCCTCTCGCAAACTCAAGACATTCCAGAACACTTCACAGCAAAAGAACTTCTTTTTGAAATGTGTTCATTGTTGTGGTGTAGGTCACTGGCAGCAAGCTCCCAGAAACAGTAATGAGCTAAAGTCCAGCTAATTTGGTTTTGTGTTGCAAATAATAAAACAAACACTGCTCGGTTGGCTGGAATGGGCTGGTTTTTGATGCAGAGTGTCACCAACAGTGTGGGTTCGATTCATGCATGGGCTGAGGTTACCATGTGGGTTCACAACCTCTTTCCCCTTGTCGTTGGCGTGGTGTTCCTCCGGTTCAACTCTCCCATTCTCTCTCTCTCTGTCTCTCATTCTCTCACTCTCTCACACTCGCGCTCTCTCTCTCTCACATGAGGGAGCAGTCCTATGGACCCCTGGGCGTACAGTGACTTTACTTAAGCACTGGAGAGTGAAAATTTTGTTTGTCTTATCTGAAAGATAGCAAAATCTGTAGCGTCGTCTCGGAGTGTATTGTACAAGACGTCAACTTTGGTAACTGGGCCAGAACTTGAAATGCTGCAATTGACCACGGCTGACAATGCAGAGGGAAGCATTGTACTCTGTGCTACAGAACAGTGCTCTGTTATGTGCATATATTTTGTTAAATCATCTTAAAGTCATTTGTTGACAAGTTTTTGAAGAGGGGAGGTTCTGGATCCACAGGAAAATTAGTTTAAACCATTTAAAGAGTGTATCCAACCATAGTGTAAATTTAGAATGTAAATCTGGGCCAGATTTACATCAAATTTAAAGCTTTGTGGTTAAGAGTCTTTTGTTCTGTCTAAAAACAAATGAATTCCACTTGCTAACTGTCTCAGACATATTTCTGACTGTGGTTCTGAATAACAGTGAGTTTGAATTAGCTGATTTTTCTGAAGGGGGATTAACCTTGGGCTAACCCATGTCTCTGGGTTGGGACAAAGGAAAAATTAGCTGCAATAATTGTTCCATGGTCCCTTTCTGGAGCGCTTGCAGGTCTGGTTCGTGCAGGTTATGGGGTGTAGTGAACAGGATTCTAAGTCAACAGTTGGCAATGATATTTGCTCATGTGTAAAGGCTGTGGCTTGAATGAACTATCAGCAAGCTCTCAATGCATGCTCCCATTGCCCAAAAATGTGTTCTCCATTTCTTTTGGAAATGGGAACAAAAAGTAACGCACTAATCCACCAAACGTGTTTTTGCTAACTTACTGTAAGTGCCACAGTAGAAAAAGTTCACGGTGTGATAGACACTGTATTTTGCTGCATTGCAAATTTTCCCACTACTGGTTAATTGGGAGTTTTAGAGTAGGCCCTTTTGAAAACTGATTGGAAGGGCATTTTAACAGCAGCTACAAGCATTTAAAGGATGACAGTTGCCAAGCTCAAAACCTTTTGACCGTTAGACTGTTGCTATAGTAACAAACGTAGACTGGGTTTGTAATGATGTTCAGAACCACTTCCCCATCCTGCACTTGGAACTGGAGTCTGGAGTCATCTTGCAATTGATAGGTTAAGCACAAAATGAATTATCCTGCCATCAAGCTGCTAAATGCAGATCAATTTGGTCACTTAATTTCGTACATAAATCTTATTACTTTTTCTACGAGTCATGAGCCACTCCGTTCAGTGTACTGTATTGAATTGCAATATTGGAAACCCTCATTTGTAATTAACTTAAAACCTCTTTAAGGAATCTAATGACAGTGTGAAGTATTTATAGTATGGATACTTCATACCAAATAACTTCAAAAATAATTCTTTTATCTGAAATTCAGTGAAATCAGTAACAGAGGCACTGAGGTTTGTCTTCATGTGCTCCAAACCCCAAATGAATTCTAAAATCTGTCTGTATTTCTCAAAATCCATTTTTAGTGACTTTTTAAAAAAAACTTTGAGTGAGTCAAGAAGGGTTTTGTGACTGGATGAATTGGCTATTCATCTTTAAATAAAGACCCTCATTTTAACATTCTTCCAGACTTATCACAATCAACTTCAAAGCAATTTTTGAGGAGTTGTGGGGGGAAGCTGGTGGTGTAGGGAAATACAGTTATAGCATTCTCATCAATGAAGTTTTAGTCCTTTTTATTCTCTTTTTTTTGTTCTGTTGCAATCTGACTCTGAATGGTATGACACACTGCACAATTGTACCCATGGGTTTGGCTAAGAATTGACCGTCTTTTATGCTCAAACCACAGTCAGTATTCATTGGGCTTGCAACAAGATAATGGTTCATGAGGAACTAATGCAGATTCCCAATGGTTTAGTGGGTAAATGAAGTGCCAGCCACACAGATCATGATTTAAATCTGGGTTTGTGTTGACTTGCATAGTTTGACATAGCATCGATTGTGGAGAAGCCACTAGAACATGTATCAGGGACAGAGTACTAAACACTTGACAAAACATTAGGTGACCAGGGAGAGAATGGAATTGGGATATGTGGCTCGTAGCTAATCTAATTGACTAAGAGGTCACCAGCATTAATAGATAGGACAGTGTTAGCATTTGTTGCTCATATTGTCTTCCAGAAGGCATTGGTAATGTTCCACACAATATTGAAGGCAAGCATAAGTGCATAGAATTTGGAGATAATATGGTTGTTAATCAGCTGACAGTCAGTGGACAGAGAATAAAGATAATATCCTTGTTTCTGAGCAACAGGATGTGACCAATGGTTTACCCATTGGGAGGGACTCTTGTGATGCAGAGGTAGTGGCCTGACCTACGAGCCAGAAGGATAAAACAAAGAACTGTTGGAGGTCTGAAATAAAGTGCTGGAGAAACTCAGCAGCTCTGGCAGCATCTGTGGAGAGAGAAAAAGAGAGCCAATGTTTTGAATCCAGTGACCCTTCATTGGGTGAGTTCAAGTCCCACCTGCTCCAGATATGTCATTACATGGTGACTAAAAATCAGTCATCAAGCCGAACAGGTTGATTTAAAATATTTACCTATTTTAGATTGCTTGAGGTTTCAGTTTTTTATTGTATACATAGGAACAAACCAGCACTACATTAGTTTGCATAGTAACTTGTGTAGATGGGAGAATTGAGTCAATTAGTGACAGGCTAAGTAATTAGATAGTTTTACCAATGTCAAAGAAAAGTTTTACATGAGAAGGTCTTTCTCATTGTATCTGTGAAAGACAAATTAGAATTCTTTCTCAATTCTGGAGTCCCACATGGCAGATTGATACGAAAACTAAAATCACATGGGATTCAGGGCAGGTTGGCTAGATGGATACAAAACTGGCTTGGTCATACAAGACAGAAGGTAGTGGTGGAAGAGCGTTTTTCAAAATGGAAACCGGTAACTACTGGTGTTCCACAGGGATCAGTCTTAGACCCTCTGTTACTTGTAGAGTATATATAAATGATCTGGATGAAAATGTGAGTGGTCTGATTAGTAAGTTTGCAGATGACATGAAGATTGGAGTTGCAGATAGTTTCAACAATTGTGAAAGCATTCAACAGGATATAGATAAATTGGCAACTTGGGCACAGAAATGGCAGATGATGTTTAATCCAGACAAATGCGAGGTGATGCATTTTGGAGAATCAAATTTAGGTGTGAATTATACTGTTAACGGCAGAACCCTTAGGAACATTAACGTACAGATGGATTTGGGCAGGTCCACAGTTCCCTAAAAGTGGCAATACAGGTGGCCAAGGTGATTAAGAAGGCATATGGCATACTTGCCTTCACTGGCAGGGGCATGGAGTACAAGAGTTGACAAATCATGTTGCAGCTATATAAAACCCTTGTTAGGCCTCACTTGGAGTGTTGTGTGCAGTTTTGGTCGCCACATTACCAAAAGGACATGGAAGCTTTGGAGAGAGTGCAGAGAACGTTCATCAGGATGTTGCCCAGTCTCAAGGGCATTGGCAATGAGGAAAGGTTAAAAAGTCTAGGATTGTTTTCACTCAAAAGACTGTGGCTGAGAGGAGACCTGGTAGCGGTCTACAAAATTGAGAGGCGTAGATAGGATGAATAATCAGAGGCTTTTTCTCAGGGTTGAAGTTTCAATTACAAGGGGGGCACAGATTCAAGGTGAAAGGGGGAAGTTTAAGGGATATGTGCAAGGTAAGTTTTTCGCGCAGAGAGTGGTAGGAGCCTGGAACGCATTGCCAGAGGAGGTGGTGGAAGCAGGACGTTGGTGACATTTTAAGAGGCGTCCGTATGGTTACATGAATAGGGAGGGAATAGAGGGATATGGACTGAGTAAGGGCAGAGGTTTGTTTTTCTAGTTTAGTCAGGGCATGATGTTCGGCACAGGCTTGGAGGGCCTAAGGGCCTGTTCCTGTGCCGTGCTTCTCTTGTTTTTAGTTTTACGCTATGAACATATATAAATATGCACAATATAGAAGATATTGGCCTAGATCACATGTTAGATCACAAAAGTGTGGAAGATGCTTTAGTTGTACAGCACCGTGGTCTTACCCCAGCTATCATCGTGCATTTGTATCTGAGCACCAAATCTTAGCAAAGATGTATTTGCCTTGGAGACAATACAGTGTAGATTGCCAAGAGTTATACTATGGTTTAAAGGGTTGTAATTAGTGACAGGCTGCATAAATTTGGTTTGTACTCCCTTGTGTTTAGAAAGTTGATGAGTGATCTAATCGAAGTGCTCAATAAAATAAAGTGTATGAAAGGGTAGAAGCAGAAATCGTTTCCTCTTTGGATGCCTCCGGAATAGAAAGGAAATAAACTTTAAATTTAGAGTGAGATCATTTCAGAGTAAAATCCGAAAGGATTTTGTGACCAGAAGGCTAGCATAAGTGTTGAATAAGCGTTTGTACGCTAGATTAAATTGACTTCTGCAAGTGAGAATGGTTGATGAATTTTTGTTTGATGAGCATTTTGGGATTTATAGCAAAGGCAGATCAATGACGTACAAGTTACAGATCAGTTGAGACTTCTTTATGTAATGGAACAGTCATGAGGGGGCTACTCCTGGTCTGATGTCATCAGTGTCTATGATTTGGTGATGACTGAGCAGAAGATCATGCAATAACCTGTGGTACATATGCTTTTGTTTTGAACCATTCTGTAGGACATTATGAAGCATAAAAACATGGAAACTTAGGAAATAGAAGCAGAAGTAGGCGATCTAGCCAGTTGAGTGTTACTTGATCATGTGTGACCCAAACCATTTCCCTGCATTATCTCCACATCCTTTTAATGTCTGTTGATGTCTAACAATCTACCAATCTCTGTCTTGAACATAGCCAGTGTCTGAGCCAGTGCCTTGGAAAGGTCACTTGGAGATATGACCATATCCAATCAGTATTGTGCACTGGCCCATTTATCGTAAACTAGATTGCCATCAGGAGAAGGAAGGAAAGATGACATGTTGAGTCTGAATTATGTGTGATTCTCCACACCAAACCTCACTGTTACCATAATCAATGGTAGAATAACTGTAGGCTTAAATTATTTTGAACTGTAAATAGGGACCCATTCATCTTGAGTGTGCCTCCTCTGTACTCTGATGCTCCGTCAAGTGGTTTAACATAGAAATGCCGATTATTCATTGGTATCGGTTGGATCCTGGGAGGTGATGCTGCAAAGTGGCTGTTTAGAGGGAATTTCAGAAAGTACGTTCATACAATGGCCCTAAATAATATCAAACACCACAGTTGTGAAACAAAGATAGAGGTTGCTGGAAAAGCTCAGCAGGTCTGGCAGCATTTGTGGAGAGAAACCAGAGTTAACATTTTGGGTCGAGGTGAGCCCTCCTCAGAACCGCATTTGTGAAACAGAATTACTCCCTCAAGTCTGCTGTTTTATATTTTAAAAAAAGCTATAAGCTCATTTGTAACCAGTAATTTTGAAACAGCAACACTGAAATTAACAGAAAATGTTGGATTGCATTTATAACTTGCTTTTAACAAAGTGCTGATGGTTCTTTTTAGTTGGTTTAACTTGGCTTAATTCCACTAATGGATCCTGCGCCAGCGTGTGCTTTATTCAAAGTTATGAATTTGACAATAAATAAGATTTTTGCCTCGGGAGCTTTGGTTTTGAAGTGTTCTTTTTAAACTTGGAGTTGTACAGCAAAGAAACTACACAGTTATTGTAGGACCAGAGGACAAGCCCCAAGGGAACAGCTCAGCAGCTGAGTAATAACTTCCAATTCTTCCTTTTTTCCGGTGTTATGGTTTCAAGCTGCCCCTTTGGGAGCAGTTTCCTGCAAATCCATGACATCCTTCTTGGACATTTGAAGATTTCAATTCTGGCGTGTTTGGTTAATTTTCAATGAATGAATGGTGTATTCCCAGAGTCGGAGCTTCAGAATTCCCACTTAACTTCGCAGCTGGAAATAATATTGATAAGGGCTAAGTTAGACATCTGGACTGTTTTTAGAAGGATTGCAATTGTAGCAGGAGGGAGAAGAGTAACTTGCACGGTTCAAGCATTATGCCTCATCGAAGAGACTTGCATGCTTGATTTGGAAATGGGGAAGTGTGATTGGCGAAGGCTGATTGCTGCCTGATGTCTCCTTACAAGTTTTTGTCTCTGAAATTTTCCTATAAGAAGCGCACTTCCAAAAAAAAAAGCAATCTTCCATTCGAGTCCCAAAATGTTTAGTCCTTCCAACACTCTGTGCACATGTATATGTGCGGAGGAACCTGTAACTCCTACACATCACACACAATGTTTGTTGCACACTTAAGATTTACTGCTCACACGTTTTGAGGTTTGCATGTCCAGACAACTCCATGGATGCTTCAGTAGATGTTGGAAGCAGTGGTGTTGGGGGTGAGGGAGTAAAAACATTTTCTAAAAGAGCGACTTTTATGTAGCTGCTTTCTAACCCAAATTCATCGTATGCTTTATTTACAAGATAATACAGTGATCACCTTTATCCAGTTCGTCCAAAGCAAGCAATCAGACGATTTTTGCTTGCAGATTTTTTTGTACATCCTTTGTTGACACTTGTTTAGAGGTTCCTCAAACATTGTCCCCTTTGCCTCTCCCAACCCCCACTTCTCTCTACCCCAAGGTTCTGAGTTTGTGTTGACCTACACAATGGGTGCATTTATTTGATCCTGCCCTCAACAATTATTGTCACTTTGCAACAGGTTTCACCGAAAAGGGAAAGGCTTGCAGTTGTATAAAACCTATTCTTTTTACGTTCTCACAATTCTGATCCCCCAGGTCTAGGCCCGAAACATCAGCCTTCCTGCTCCTATGATGCTGCTTGGCCTGCTGTGTTCATCCAGCTCTACGCCTTGTTGTCAATGATGATGTGAATGCAGGTTCGATTTAGAATTGCAGCTAAATCTGATACTGGAACCATGCAGAATGAACTACCTGGAGCTTGAGCTCTCAAGTCCGTTTGCCCTCCCTGTTTAGTTGCAACTTCACCAACATTAAAGTTATGAAGTATAAATCGGGGATGTTTCCGAGTGCCTTGTGTGTAAGATTATCTAATTTTGCCTATGTAGTCATCACCCTGTTTCACCCAGTAGAATGAACACTGATTGGTCTTGTTTGCCATGGTCTCGTCAAAGGAAAACCACATACACACTCATTGTTTCAGCCCCTGTATCAGATCGAACATAGTTTGGTTGAAATATACATTGCATGCTAATGAAATTGCATTAGAAAGAACCTTGGTGAATAGACAAACTCCATATGCAAACAGTGCAGCAAAACAGATAAAGGCTGCTTGAATCAACAGTGCGACCAGAAAATGTGTGTGCAGGCTGTGGAGTAGATCTTTTGGCCCCTTAACCTGTCATGGATTCTGTGGGTCCTTGTGTGGCTGACGACTCTGATCCGAGATCCGGATCTCTGACCACGCATTTGGCAGGTATTTCCAGGAGGTGAAAATTGGTCCTTGGCCTTGGGTTCACTGGCATTCCTTTCTCCACTTCCTTTCCCATACTGTCTCTTGCCGCTGGGTGTCCTCAAAGAATTGTCCCAGGCTATTCGTCCATGTTGGTCTCTTGTAAACTAGGGTCTCCCAGGCACTAACATCTATGTTGCATTTCTTGACAGAAGACTAGTTACAGTAGAATCTAGTGGTCAGACTAAATTTGTAATATTGCTTTCTGTGTGGCAACGAAAGTGGCAGAACATCACAAAGGGTAAAGAATAAACTGATCGCAATTAAAAATGATTTAGCTTCAGTTCAAAGCCTGCAGCGAAGGGAATGGAATGGAGAGTGTAATGAACACGTGAACAGGAGCAAACCATTGAAATATTTAGGGCAGCACAGTGTTTAGCACTGCTGCCTCACAGTATCAGGGACCCAGGTTCGATTCCAGCCTTGGGTGGGTGATTGTCTGTGTGGAGTTTGAACATTCTCTCCATATCTGTATGGGTTTCCTCCGGGTGCTCTGCTTCCCTCCCACAGTCCAAAGATGTGCAGGTTGGGTGGATTGGTCATTCTAAATTGCCCATAGTATGCAGGTTAGGTGGGTTAGCCATGTTAAAGGTGGAGTTTTGGGGATAGGGTGGGATACTCTTTAGAGAGTCTGTGCAGACTTCATGTGCTGAATGACTTCCTTCTGCATTGTAGGGATTCTGAGGCCCTCAAGCCAAACTGTTTGGATTACGGCTGATGGCTACTTCACCACCTCATTTGACCACTGCTGCCTGATTCATATTCCTTAATATCCTTGTTCAATAAAGCTCTACCTATCACAATCTAGAGGGTTTCAATTGAGCAACATCTCCAATGCTTTTGAAAGAGAGTGAGAGAGAGAGTGAGAGAGAGAGTGAGAGAGAGAGTGCGAGTGAGCCTCATATTTTTCACTTAGCCTTTGTTGCACAATAGAGGTAAAGTATGTTAAATGGAGCAGATCAATTAAACTCATCGCTACAGTATTGCCAAGTACATCGGAGGATATGATTGGAAATTATTTAAATTTAATTCATAACAAGCATCGGCAAGCACAATCTCCTGTAATTCTTCGGCATAATCTGCAAAATCTAATTTAGGGAGGCAATGGCCTAGTGGTACTATCGCTGGACTCTTGATCCAGAAACTCGGCTAATGTTCTTGGTACCAGTGCTCCTATCACTGCGGCAGATGGTGAAATTCGAATTCAATTAACAAAAAAACTGGAAATAATGATGACCATGAAATGATTGTCAATTGTGATTTAAAAGCCCATCTAACTAGCTGAAGGAAATCACCTGGTCTGGCCTACATGTGACTCCAGACCCAGAAGAATGTGGTTGACTCATAAATGCCCTCTGGGTTATTGGCGGTGGGGCAATGAATACTGGCCTAACCAACAATGTCCACATCCTGTGAATGAATAAAAAAAAGGTTTGGTGACATTGGGTTTATTTTGCACATTCTGTCCGTTTCTGTGTGGATTTCTTTGGGGAGGCGATGGCCTAATGTTATTATCTCTGGACTGTTAATCCAGAAACCAAGATAACATTCTGGGGATGTGGCACAGCAGGTGGTGGAATTTGAATTCAATAACTATATTTGGAATTAAGAATCTATTTATGATCATGAATCTATTGTTGGAAAAACCCACCTGGTTCACTAATATCCTTTAGGGAAGGAAACTGCCATCCTTACCCGGTCTGGCGTAGATGCGACACAACAACGTGGTTGATTCTGAACTGCCCTCTGGGCAATTAGGCATGGGCAATAAATGCTGCCTAGCCAGCGATGCCCTCATCCCATTAATGAATTTAAAAACTCTATATATATTTGAACTGTCAGAATAACATGCAGAGACAGCCAGCAAAAGATCTTGCAAACTTTCTCATTTTTTCCAATGAAGGTTCCTTTTAAAACCTTGATGCTATGTGTGTGTAGTTCCTTTAGTATACAGCTAAGTATGTATCCTGTTCAATATGGAACCAGCTTGGTGTGATGGCATATGCAGAACTCAAGGCTAGTCTAACCTCCTCGGTCTGTCTGGGTCAGTGTTATATTGCACCTTGTTCTTTCTCAGTTGCACAGGGGACAGAGTATGCAACATGAAGAGGATGCAAAAAAGATTTGCAAGGGTGTTACCAGAACTCATGAAAGACTGAACAAGCTGAGGCCCTTATCCGAATACAGGTTGTGATTAAATATGTATAATATGGGTTAGCTCCTGGATTTGAAAATGAAGCAGATGGATGTGCATTTGTCCTATGAAGATTTTCTCTTTAAAAATGGTCAGAAATTCATTCTGGGAGAGTGAACCAAGTACATCAATTCCAAAAAGATGCATGAATTTAATCAATTGTCTGGCAGACCTTTCTAGTGTTAATGGAGAAGATATTTATAACTTTTGAATTTATGCCACGCAAAGTAAATGAATATAACTATTAATTTTGTTTTGAAAGGCATCAAAAAAGTTTTTAGGTCAAAACAGGCGGGTTTTTTTTTCCCCCCAGCTGAGTTCAGGGGAATGAGTCATAGTAATTTCCAGTTTTGCTGCTTCTAAACCAGGAGAGTTGGGGATAAAAATGTTTTAAGTTTGTAGAAATGAAAAATTTTAGGCCATCAGTTTGTGAAGACTTCATACCTTTTTGGAATCTGAATTGAATCGTAAAATTGACGCTACAGTTCAAGTAAGAAGATAATAGAAAAGCATTAGTTGGATAATATTTAAAAAGAGGAGATAAGAGTGACATTTCCATGAGATTTGAGTCTGTAATGGATAATATTAGGGAACAGGCTGAATCTTTGGTTTGATGTTTAACGTCTTTCTAACTGTTGAGCTATGTTGTTTTTCTTTTGTGTACTCAACTTGTGTTCTGTTGTTAAATAACTAACTTCTGCGGTCTTGCGTGCTTCTGTTTCAGTAACTAATCACCTTGGTACCAACTGCAGAAATTAAACTCATATTCTATCAAGTCAAGTTGTTTTCTGGGATCTGATTTCTCCAGTGTTATCATTTTACTTGGGATTATAGCAAAGTCTTTAAAATTGTCAATGAGTTTGCTAGGGTAGACATAGAGGAGCCAACTCTACACTGGCATGGACAGAAGGGGCAGAATAATTTCCCGTGTAATATGAATGACTGACTTGTGGGAGAATCCAAATAAGGATTTATAAATGTATATCAGCAGTGTAAGTCCAATATGAGAGTAGTTAGAATGTGGATTTCATATCAAATGGAGCATTTGACATGATTTGTCATCAAGAAAATGCGAGACAAACAGATGAGGGAGAAAAGAATTGTAAAGATGGGTTGATGTGGTTAGGTGAAGGGGTGGGAGGAGGCTTGTGTGAAGCACAAACACTGGCAAAGATGAGTTGCTTAAAATGGCCTGTTTCTTTGCTGTAAATTCTATGCAACGCTTCAGGCAGCTTTGTTCCGTTTTCGCTTGCTGTTGCACGCATGCTCTGAATTGTGCAATGTCTATGTAACACAGTCTATCTCAATCAAGTCTTCAACATGTTAGGTCCAAAGCTTATTAACATCTGTGCTGAATCCAAGCTTAGATTATAGAATCAATTCAAAGCTTTTGCATGCAATTTATAAAGAAAAGCTTGCTCCTGCTGTGAGAAGACTTACCGTGATCAGAGTGGGACCTGTAAAGAAAATTTAAGACTACCAGCTAATATAGGTATTCTTAACTAGTCTAGCAGATATATCTGGGGTTAAACAAATACTGTTCTTGCTCCCCGATGGATCTGTGAATAATAACAGATGTGGAAATGTTGCAGACATTTCTGTACTGGGTTACTTTTTCTCAGCCACGGCAACAATTGAGTCACATAAATGAAACTCGTCTTCAATAGGTTGTGGACATAGAAGGGAAAGGATGAAGCTAGGATTCCTGATCCCAACCCAATGAATTCCCCTGCAAAATGTGTGTGTATGAAAGCTTGTCAGAGCATGATTGGCCTTTTGCTACAATACCCTTCATGGCAACTTACTAGGTGAAATCCCATGTGCTGGGTATCATTAGAAAATTGACGCGGATGTTAATGATGAATGTCATTATTTAATGAGCAAACCCTGGATTGAGAGATACTCGTGAGTTGCAAATTTCCAGATCTGCCTGGCAAATTATGTATGGCTGGGCTCTATCCTTTGCTTTGTATGAACAGCATCTGTCTCTAGCACTATGTTATTTTTAGGAATTGGTTGAGTTTGTATGTTAAAATGGCTACAGAAAGTTTGCTAAAATTCAGTCAGTGTAGGAACCTTTTCTTTTAAAGAAGTTGATTATTTTTCTTGTAATGCCAGTCCATCTCTCTCTGACACAGAAAGAGAACAATTGAAACTGAACAGTTTCATTTCTGGATGCAGTCAATTGTTGAAGAGCTTTTAAAATCTGTAACTTTTATGTAATGTGTTTTTCTGTCCCATTTTTAAACTCCTTTTCTTTCTCCTCCTTTCTTTATAGTTCCTCTCTTTTCTTTCTTTCCCAATCCTTAAATCCAATTGTTTGATGCACTGTTGGTTTCTCTGCTCATTCAGATCCCAGGTACCTTGTTATGGACGGGCTTTTTCATCTGTCGAATATGCAATGATTTTATAATCCGAGGAGAGGTGCCGAGGTTTTGATGATTGACTGACTGCCTCTAGAGATTGGTTTTTGCATTAAAGCAAAAAACTTTTTGGCTACTGCCCTGACTGGTTTTGGTTTGATTTGGTTTGGTTTGGTCTTTGTTTTCTTACTGTGTGATGGGAAGGCCAGGAGTAAAAATCACAGGTGACAGAACTGCTACTGCCTTGGACCTCCGATGTAATCACAGATCGTTCCCTAAGGCCTCGGGTATTGGACCCTGATGTAGCTCCCTGGTATTGGGCTCTGCATACCACAATAGTTTCTTTAACCAGATTTGGGATAATAACCAAACCCTACGTTCAGTGAGTGTGTTGTGTTATTCTTGTCAACTTTCTGGTATCCTTGTCATGTCTAAACCTGTTTGCGAAGTCGATACAAGTGATATCAAGGCCTCTTGGCTGTGAGACCCCTGGGTTTTACTGAACCCGCTGCCTAGCAGTGATGCAAAGAGTCGCAGAGTAAACCTACTGCTTCTGAATGAACTAAAAGATTCAGACCAGCCATGAGTGGGGATTGCCTGTGGAACATCTGGTGCACATGTGTAGCAGGACGACAAAATGCTCACCGTGGAATGCTCCACCAAATATGTTGCATTTGAAAGGCAGGGGGATAGAACGCTGAGCAGAACGTCAGTTCAGGTCCTGAAAGCAGCTCTGTGTGACTGGCGTTTGGTATTTGTTATTCACACACCGCTATATTCCTGCATTGCTGCTTGGATAGTGGTCACAGATTAAAACCTGAATCTGTACTGACACTAACAACTTGCATTTCTGTAGCACCTTTTATATCCCCCAAGGTAGCCCACAGGAGCAATTATCAAACAGAGTGTGGCACCTATCTGGGTGTCTCATAGTTCCAGGTGAACACGTTGTTAAGCAGCTGTAGTTACTGATGGGCGTGGTGATGCACCATGGTGAATGTAACTGTTTCCCTTTGATTTCCAGATGGGGAATTCCAATGTTTAAGACCTTCATATCACCTTTTCACAAGTACTCTTGAAGCAGAGAATCCTAGAATCCCTACAGTGCAAAAAGAGGCCATTCAGCCCATCACATCTGCACCAGCTCCCAAAGAGCATCCCATCCAGATCCAGCTCTAGCCCCCTACCCTATCCTAAATTAACCACCTAGCCTGCACATCTCCAGACGCTAGAGGCAATTTAGTGTGGCCAATCCACCTAACCTGGGCACCTTTGGTCTTTGGGAGGAAACCGGGGCACCCAGAGGAAACCCACAGACACAGGGAGAATGTGCAAACCCCACATAGTCTCCCCAAGGCTGGAATCGAACCCAGGGTCCCTGGCGCTGTGAGGTAACAGTGCTAACCGCTGAGCTTTAGGTGTCCCAGTGATCTTGTGGCCCCTACTACCTCACCAGAGCTAGATATATGTCTGTCTACAGCCTCCTAAAATATACAAGGCGAGGGAAAGGATGCTGGTGCTTTCAAATTGGGCAGGTTTAAATGCGTGAGCAATTGGCCAGGTGTTGGTTCTTGAGCAAACTGGCCCTGCAGGTGTATACTATACTCCTGTAGTTACATCAAAGGCTGCTCAGGCAGCAATAGGCAGAACAATTAAATCTACTTAGCAGCAACAATATAGCTTCCTCCAAGGGATCTGCCTTCAACGTTCACAATGTTTCAAGGCATTCAGTGACTCATTTGTTATCTGAATAATGTAAAAAGGAGGCCACAGCTGTGTGACTGTTTTGTTCATGTAGCTTGCCCTGTGTCTCTTATTCTGTCCAGTGTGGCTTTCTGCCCCATACATTGGCACTTTAAAAGGAAGTGCTTTTTAACCATACAAGTACAGACAAGATAGCACCAAGCTGCCACAAGTTAAATGATGTGAACGTATTGTGATATGATTGGATAAATGATCGCATGCATTGCTTTGATATGGTTGGAAAATAGAGTCATGTGTATTAATCTGGAATATAGACTATGTGAACATGGTTGGATAGAGATATGGATGCGTAAATGTGTGTTGGTTTGGGAATTACTATGTATAAAAATAACTGATTGGAAACTAGTTATGTTTTTTTAAAAACATGTATAAAACCTTTTGTTCTTGTCATAATAATTTGAGCTGCTCACCATTTTCGGATGTGTACACCTCTCAAGCGTGTGTGAAAAACTGCTTTAACAAATCTGAGTCTTGTCTGGCATAAGAAGAAATAAAGATTTAATCCATCCTTTCGCCGTCCATATTTTTACAATGGTGCATTCTTACAGTGCTAACCCCTACAAGAGCTGTGAATGAGCTCCCAGCATTTACACACCTCCATCCAGCAGCGAGCTGAGACCTGTTTCTCAGACCATGAATAAAAACCAGGTCAACATTAACAAAATAGTTGTTCAAAGCTGACACCAGATGAGCCAATCAAGCATTGAACACGGTAATTTCCCCAATTTGAGGCAAAGGTGTTTCTGTGTCACCCCTGTTTCTTTGACACACTCTGTATCTGTTCTAGATGGACTTCATAACTAGACATATGAAGCAAGATTGCCCTAATTATTGAGTAGCCCAAAATTCTGTTGCTATTGATATGTTGGCCAGGTTCGTGCATTTTTATACTTATCACAGACTCACTGTCTTTGAAAAGATGACTTTTTCCAGCCACTGATGTTGGTTAAATCTGTGGGAACTGAGATGGTGCTGAATGGCAGAGCTGGGGCACCCCTGTGAGAGTCATTGTATACTTTAGCTGCGTGTCTGTGAGTGACGTCTTTGTCTTATATCTTTCATTTCTTTCAGCTGATGCTGCTTTTTCTTTCTCTCTATGCTAATCGAGGTGAAGGATAATTATTTCCATGCAGTGTTGCTCCCCGTTCCGAATGCATGTGGATTCAGTGCAGAGTTTTCTTAAAAATCCAACTACATTGAAATCTGGGCCTCGGGTCTCTTCCGTGCCCCCCCCCCACCCCAAGGAGAATGCTGTAAACGTGTCAGCTAGGTTCCTCCCCAGCCATTTCAACCTGTGTCAAGGCAGCATCATTTGAACATGTTACATAGACAAGTGCCATTGTGTGCTCCAGAGGAAACCAAACTCCTTCCTTTCTTTGTTTGTATGATCCATTTGAGAACGGTGTTTATCCTGAGTCTGTTGATTCTAGCCCCAGGTTCGGATCAGCCACTTTTACTCAATACAGTGTCTTGTTTCATTTAGACACCGCAGGGAGAATTGAGATTTTGAGTGTGTAGAATCTGCCTCTTTTATTCAATGTTGCCTTCTGTTGTCTTATTTCCTTCATCTCTGACTTCAAGTTAGCATAAACATCTGCACTAAAAATCTTGGAAATGTAGCTTTCCTTAATCCCAACATTTGGGCCAGTAGAGACCCATGCTGGTGTTTATTCTCCACAGAAATTCCTCCTGTTCTTGTTCATCCAAACCCATCAACATATCCGACCTGTTCTCTTCTCTGAAGAAGGGTCTAGGCCCGAAACGTCAGCTTTCCTGCCCCCCTGATGCTGCTTGGCCTGCTGTGTTCATCCAGCTCTACACCTTGTTATCCCCTTCTCCCTCCATGTGTTTATCTCCTTTTTTTCCCCATTAAAGTTTGTTCAGTTCAAAACAGGGCAGGGTCTAATGAAGTCAGCTTTTTAGATGATGTTAAATGGGCTTCTTCAAAGCCCAGACCTTTTAAAAACACTCTGTTCTCCACCGCACATGCAAGTGCAGAAATGTACCCCAAATAAGAGAGGAGCTATGTGCAGCCTGTTTTGTCTTGGTGGGAGACTGGTAGAAAGCATGGAGAGAGAAACTGCGATAGAGATGGGAAAAAAAGAAACCTTTTTCTTTGGATATTAGTGCAGGAAAGGATCATATTGTAAAACTGTATTACTTACAGAAGGATGTCGAGCTGCTTATATCAGTTTCCAATGAGCAGTGAGACCAATACAATCTTCACATGAAGACTCCTCCTTGCTTGTGCTGTAGGAATTCTTGTGGCTCAGAGGGTAGTGTTCCCTGCCTCCGAGCCAAAAGGACAGGTCTGTGAAGCACAGTATTTGCATCAAGCACTGACAATCTGAAATGAATATTGTAATTCTATTCCTAACTCTCAAATGTCATCAATCCTCAACCTGACCCGAGTAAAAGATGCTGGTTTTGCCTTCTGGATACAGTTTGAGGGGATTCAGTTCAACTTCGGTCAAAAATTGATGTGAACAAATGAAGGGCTTGCATTGTCTATTGAGATGCTGTCAGTAGACAGTTACCTGATCCTAAGCTGCACACTTTGTGTGTGTGTCTGTGTCTGTTTGTGTGTGTGTGTGTGTTCCCCCTGTAGCTAGTCTGCCTCTCTGCTTAGTTAGTGTGTTGGAAATTGGCAGCTTCTGGAAGTCACTTGAGAAGTATCTGTTTGCCGTCTGGACTTCCTGGAATCAGCACTTGTTTGCTGGAAAACAATTCTGCTGAGATCGATGCCTGCCCCCAACCCCTTGACTCAAGATGTTGTGATACATTGACAAGATGCTTTTTAGAATTCCTTTCCTTGCCCCGTTTCTCTGTTGCAGCTGTGAAACCAGGAAAAGGACTAACAGGAGGATGCAGCTGAGGCGACAATGTCAGAAAAAAAACGAGTGTTTCTTATAAAAAGAAAAGCTACCAGCGGAAAGTTTTGGATATACAAAACCCCCATATGTTCCCACATGCATGTAGGGATTCATGAGAATGTTTGAGCACTTCTGCCAAAACTAAAGTTGCCTGAAAAACATCACACGCTCTCTAGAATTCCCAATAAGATTAATGGTCACCATTTTTAATCCAGGGAATGGAGTTTCTTTTTGGCTCATCAAATCATGGAGTCATTACATCACAGAAGGAGGCTGTTTGACCCATTGAGTGCAGTTTCCACATCCTGGAGATGGCCAAGAAGATTAAATAATTGGCAAATTAGCCCTGAAAGGGTGCTCGCCACACCAAGCAATTAAGTGCTAGGAAAGAGGTCCATTGAGGACCTTTTTGATCTACCAGCAATTAAGACCCTTTAAGTGATCAAATATGAGCTACATAACTGCCTCCACTTGCCCCCAGTCTGATTACCTGCCTTCCTGAAAGTCGAGAGGAGTGGCTAGTTTCACAGAATTGTTACAGCACAGAAGGAGGCCATTTGGCCCATCGAATCTGCTCTGCCTCTCAATAAATCACTGGCTGATTTGGTAATCCTCAACTCCCTTGTTCTGCCCATTTTCCTAAAGCTCTTGACTCCACTACTGATTAAAAAAATCTATCTAGGTCTTTAATATAGTTATTGACCCAGTGTTGCTACCCTTCTGCTGTAAAGAATTCCACGGATCCATTATCCTCCGAGAGAAGAAATCCCCACCCCCACCATCTCTGTCTTAATGGGCAACCCCTTAGTCTGAGACCCTCCATCCTAGACTTTCCTACAAGGAGAGACAACCTTTCTGCATCTACCCTGTTGACTCCCCTAAGAATCTTGTAAGTTGCAATGAAGTAGCCTCTCATGATTCTATATTCCAACAAGTACAGGCCTAACCTACTTGACCACACCTTATGGAGACAGACAGACTGATCCAGGATTAGAATGAGGAGGGTGTAAGCGGTTAGCGGAGGCTGGATTTAATGATTTGAAAACTAGACATGGATTTTCTCACTGTAAGCTTTTTTGAGATATTGAGCCAGTGAAAATTCAAAGCTGGTGATGTTGGGACTGAAGAAATTTATCTCTTTAGAGGTTAATAGAGAAAAGGGTATGGTGAGCCCCATTTTGAAGCATTTCGTGATATCACTGTTGTAGATTTAAAAATGGTTAAATGATATGACAGAGCTGTTGGGTGTTGCCGTTTGGAATTTCTCTTTAGTTTGTCACTCGCAGTGTGCTAGTTACTGAATGTTTGCTTGCAAGGTTAGGAACAGTTTTTAAAGCTCTTACTTTTCTGACGTAAAGTTAAATTTTACTCGTCCCAGTTCATGGTCTGGTACCACCCGTGGATTATTTTTTTGGTGTGTACAAAAGCAATCTTACCATTTGTGAAGGTGGCAAATTACCTGAATAACCTGCGGTTGTGTTTTACAGAGCATGTGTTTGTATGCAGGTGTTTTGCAACATGTGATATAACACCGCTATTAAAAATGGCTGGCACGTTCCATCTGCGCATGCACAGTTGCACACCCAGCATTTTGAGTACCAGGTGAAAGCCCCATCGTGGCAAATTATGCATTTGCAAACATTTGGGTTATGCAGGATTTGGTGATCCTGAATCTTGCCCCATAAAAATCATTGACAACAAGGTGCAGGGCTGGATGAACACAGCAGGCCAAGCAGCATCATAGGAGCAGAGAGGCTGACATTTCGGGCCTAGACCCTTCATCAGAAAAGCGAGAGAGTTGCAGTGGGAGAGAGATCCCTTGAGGTTTGTCCGGAGGGAGGAGGGTAACTTCTTCAGGTTAGGCATCCTTAGAAGAGGCTTCGCAGTGGGGTTAAAATCGAATCAGAGATAGTAGGAACTGCAGATGCTGGAGAATCCGAGACAACAAGGTGCAGGGCTGGATGAACACAGCAGGCCAAGCAGCATCATAGGAGCAGAGAGGCTGACGTTTCGGGCCTAGACCCTTCATCAGAAAAGTCGAGAGAGTTGCAGTGGGAGAGAGATCCCTTGAGGTTTGTCCGGAGGGAGGAGGGTAACTTCTTCAGGTTAGGCATCCTT